>NC_030677.2:182162871-182245371 GCF_000004195.4 Xenopus tropicalis
GTATGGCTAACATGGTGTGCGTTTTTTCGCGCTGCGTTGATTAGCGCTCGTTCCGTCAAATGCCGCACGAAAATAGTCTTTGCGACTAAAATAACGCAAGCAGTATCGCGCGTAAATTAACGCAAGTATGCTTTTAGTGAATCGTGCGTTAAGACGTGAAAAATTAGACGCAATAAAAATTTTAACGCACACTATAAATAACGCACGTTTTAACGCACTTTAGTGAATCAGCCCTATTGTGTGTTATGAGCCTAAGAATAAAGGCACTGTGCTTTCAATTAAAGGCTCGCTTCACCTTTTAGTATGTTATAGAAAGGTCAGTTCTTTTCAAATGGCTTTCATTGTTTGTTTGTTATACTTTTTTATTATTCGTCAATTTTTGCCTCTTTTCAGCTTTCAAATAGGGTGGGGTGGCCACATAACTTGGAAGTTCAGGGATACGCATACCAGTTGCAGGCAGGGGCCCTCAAGCCATGAGGCAGGGTGAGAACCTAGGGAGGCAGGGAGCGGCCAGTAACCAGGGATGCTCACAGGTCACTGTCAGCATCATCCTTAAATTCAAGGTAAACAACCCTGCAGAATTCCCATGCAGATATGTGCAGGGCTATACATACAGGCCCCATCCCAGCCACAGGACCTAAGGGGCCCCACAGACACGATAACATATTAATACTGCAGTGATTAGAATCAGGTGGGGGTAAGTAGTGACACCTGGGGTTACAAATGCCCAGGGAGATCAATGAAAGGTGCCCCAGGGCCCAGTGGCTGCCAGTTGCTCTGACACATCACAGTAGGGAGCATTCCAATGTGTGTGTGTGACATCCCCATGTTTGAATGTGACATTCCCATGTTTGTATGTGACATTCCCATGTTTGAATGTGACATTCCCATGTTTGTATGTGACATTCGCATGTGTGTGTGTGTGACATCCCCATGAGTTTATGTGACATTCCCATGAGTGTATGTGACATTCGC
The DNA here is from genome assembly GCF_000004195.4 of Xenopus tropicalis. NCBI lineage: Eukaryota > Metazoa > Chordata > Amphibia > Anura > Pipidae > Xenopus > Xenopus tropicalis. The sequence continues at coordinate 182,163,847 of NC_030677.2, forward strand.
ATTTGTGTGTATGTGACATTCCCATGTGTGTATGTGACATCCCCATGAGTTTATGTGACATTCCCATGTGTGTATGTGACATTCCCATGTGTATGTGTGACATTCCCTTGCGTGTATTTGACATTCTTAGTTGTATGTGTGACATTCCCATGTGTGTATGTGACATTCCCATGTGTATGTGTGACATTCCCTTGCGTGTATTTGACATTCTTAGTTGTATGTGTGACATTCCCTTGCGTGTATGTGACATTCCCATGAGTGTATGTGACATTCCCATGTGTGTATGTGACATTCCCTTGTGTGTGTGACATTCCCATGTGTATGTGTGACAATCCCTTGCATGTGTGACATTCCCATGTGTGTATGTGACATCCCCATATGTGTGTGTGACATTCCCATGTGTGTGTGTGTGACATTCCCATGTGTGTGTGTGTGTGACATTCCCATGCGTGTGTGTAACATTCCCATGTGTGTGTAACATTCCCATGTGTGTGTGTAACATTCCCATGTGTGTGTGCGTGTAACATTCCCATGCGTGTGTGTAACATTCCCATGTGTGTGTGTGTGTGCGTGTAACATTCCCATGTGTGTGTGTGTAACATTCCCATATGTGTGACATTCCCATGTGTGTGTGTGTGTGTGTGTGTAACATTCCCATATGTGTGACATTCCCATGTGTGTGTGTGTAACATTCCCATGTGTGTGTAACATTCCCATGTGTGTGTGTGTAACATTCCCATGTGTGTGTAACATTCCCATGCGTGTGTGTAACATTCCCATGTGTGTGTGTGTGTGCGTGTAACATTCCCATGTGTGTGTGTGTAACATTCCCATATGTGTGACATTCCCATGTGTGTGTGTGTGTGTGTGTAACATTCCCATATGTGTGACATTCCCATGTGTGTGTGTGTGTAATATTCCCATGTGTGTGTGTGTAACATTCCCATATTTGTGTGTGACATTCCCGTGTGTGTGTCTGTGTGACATTCCCATGTGTGTGTGTGTGTGTGTGTGACATTCCCATGTACTGGGCATTTAGCTGCCAGTTCCATGTGACATTTAGCTAATGAGTGTATGATTCCATGGGCTGCTCAGAGTCCTCTCTTCCCATGGAGATGCCATTGCAGTACCTGAGCTCTCAGAAGCAGCTACAAGGCCAGGTTACTAAGGGCCACTTTACTGTGTGACAGATCTCTGCAATGCGACCTCCCGGCAGGCACAGAGTTGCTAACAGACCCAGCCTGGGAAGTACAGGAGAGAATGTGCGGGCAGCAGTGCTGTAGCGGCCCCCCAGCCCCTTCCCACACGGTGCCCGATCCATCTAAGTCTCGCTAACTGGGGGCGAGAGTCTAAGTCGCCCTCCCCTGCTGCTTCTGGCTCTGTCTGGATGTGCCGCCCCCAGATCCCAACTACATCCCCACGGGAAAAAGAAGGAGGGGGCAAGGGAGATTTCCCTGGCAGTTGGTGCCACTTGCGACTTGCAGCAGTAGCAGTAGCGGCAGCAGCAGCAGGTTCCTGAGCAGAGACTTGCAGAGGCGGAGGTGGAAGCGGAGGCGGCGCTGGGCTGCAGAATCGCACTGTGCTATCTCCGGCAGGAGCAGCCCCACTAGCAGCCTCCGCACTGCAATGCCCGGAGCAGCCCCGCAGCCACTCACCGACCGGGGGGCCGACACTCAGCTGAGGCCACTGCCCTTTCTGCCTGTCCCTCTCAGCTGGCAAACTCCTTGCCTTTGAATGAAGCCACTTTGTGGGGCACAGGCACAAGTGTCAGCTCTGCTGGTTCTGCTGTCTTTCTCTGCTTCTCCCAGGCTCTATTCTTCTCTGTCTGATTTACTATCAGGTAAGGGGTGAGATATACTGTGTGTTCTGTGTCATTGCCAAAGTTAGCTTAGCTGCAACTTGAGCATTTTAACCAGTGTGGCTATTGCCCACTGCCCTGGTCAGTCCTTGGGTGGCCAAATCTCTCCATTAGTACAGTAAATAGGCAGCTGATGTACATTACACAGTAATGCTTCTAAACTTATTCTATAGGGGCTTTCTGCATATGTGCAACCCTGCTGCAGCTTGCCATGGTGCTTCCAGCTGTAGCCCTGTATATAGCTGATATTTAAATACTCAATGGGACAGACCCTCAGTAATAACTATTTTGCAACTACTAAATAGAATGGAAAATCCAAATGATTTTGTTCCAGCAAGACTGGGTTCTAACTAGGCAGCAGGGGAAGGGAATGAATGATGTGAGCGCCGGTCATTGCAGGAGAAGGCTAACTGTATGTTTAACCCTTAGCCAAGGCATCACAGAGGAATACATCCAATTTCCGGCTCGATATCCCCAGTAACTGTAAGATGATTACACTGCCCCCCTTTCATATTTCATGGCACTCTGCAGACTGGAATCTCATTTGTGTACCTGAATTCATCTGCTGCAATTGCCAACAGCGGGGTTAAAGGGAAACAGATCCAGCTCCCACTGTGCCCCCTTCTGGGCTTTCTCTAGGAATCCATTACTCATTCCTCAGTGCTCACCTATGGGAACTCCTTACTTACAGGGATTTACTGATTTATTTTACTGCTGCTGCAAAAACTCTAAATCCCAAGTTTTTTTCATGTCTTTTGATGACATGAGCTATCTGTACAGTGTGAAGCCATGTGTTCATTTCTGGTGTTACTTATTTAGCAATGTTTGTGTATTGGGTGGCTTTGATGCTTTAAGAACAAGGTGGATGATGGCACGATGACAAAAGTGTGGTTTACTCTTGGCACAAGTTACAGTTGGCCATTTTCAGGGGTAGGCACGTACCAAGGGTACAGTGGAGGGGAGCAGTTCTGGTTGGCAATTGAGTGAGTGTCAGCCAGGGGTGTGTAGCAATGATGGGAGGGGTAAGTTTGTTGCAGGTGTAAATGGGCAGGGGATGGGTGGCAGCAATACTGCGTTACCTGGTTCTGACCATTAGATGAAATTTGCTCTAACAAAGGAGATGCTGGTTAACCCTAAATCTCTGATACCAATATAGTGACCTGAGCAGACCCTGTATGTACGATGCATAACACAGGGAACCAATAACCATTTTTTCATAATATACTTAAAAGTCACCAAAAGCTTTCTTGAAACTGCAGTTGCCAAGTCACAGTAATCAAATTCGGTGAATATGTATATTAGTGAATGGACTCCCAGGACCACACTTATAGAGATGTGTTTTATAAAAAATGTCTTGCCACATTAACACTGCAAAATCTTGCATAAAAAAAACTGCATAAAAAATGTTATGTTATGTTATGTTATGCCATTGGTAACAGGCTGTCTCCCTGATTAATATTGGAGGGTGGGGGTTTTGTTATCCTATGCAACTGATGCCACTTGGTTATGCCATAAGGGCAGAAATGTTGATGTTTAATTGACACAGTGTAAATTTAGCCTCAGGTGGCACTTTACAAGGGGAGATAAAAAAACTGGACCAGTACGTTTGAGAGCTGAATATGGCTAAGTATAATGTTAGCAGATGATTTGGGAACTCAGAGACACCTCTAATAAACACATGTTGTACATAGAGTGCAAACTGATTACAATCAATACAATCAGTCACTGCCTTGCCCATGAGTGTGCCCTTAAACAGACTTCAGCCTGTGGGCAGTAACAGGGTAGATTGGTCAGATTTGCTGTGTGATGTCCTGGGAGCCTGAGATGGTGCATGGTGGGCTGCAGCGCCTCTGGTGGTGGGGTAGCATTTGGGCAGGTTATTGAGGTCAGTGCATTGTAGTATAAGGGAAAACTGGTCTGTGAACTGTACTATAAACTGGCATTTTTGAAGGTACTCTTTTGAAACTGTGCCTAGGCAGAGTGGGTGCAGTGCCCCTGTAGTACATTACAGCAAGTGCACTGAGTACTGGATCCAAGCTTTGCTTTGTGCTTTGTGAGGACAAGGGCTTTGGAGCCAAGTGTAATGGTGGTGTTCTCGGGTAAATAGGTATACACCCATATGTGCCTACATCCCTTAATGCAATAGCCGTATAACTGGAAATTAGCATTTTGTGTGCTAATAAGTAAGAGTAAAAACAGAACACTTATTGTTTTGGTGCTACAATTAAGTTCATCTTAATAAATGCCAAAAGATAAAAGTGTATTAAAGTAACTAAAATATAATGTACTGTTGTTCTGCACTGGCAACAGTTGTGTGTTTGCTTCAGAAATATAATTTATATAAATAAGCTGCTGTGTAGCCATTCAAGTTGAAATAGGGCTAAATGGTACAGGTTACATAGCAGATAACATAAGCTCTGTAAAACACCACTGTATTCTGCAGAGTGTATCTATTATCTGCTATGTAACCTGTGCCTTTTCTCCTTTTTTCCAGCTTGAATGGCTGCCCCCATGACTACACAGCAGCTTTTTTCTATACACTATAGTAGTGTTTCTGAAGCAAACACACAACTTTATATTGTATTTTCATTACTTTCAAACACTTTCATTTTTTGGTGATACTGTTGCTTTAATGACTTAAAATTATAATTTCTGTTACTGAATGGAAGCTGTCCATATAGGCGTGCCTATGTTATAAGCCATTTGTGGAATGTGAGCTTTTAGGGGTTTCTAATATAAAGTAATAGTGTAAAACTCTCCATTTCCTGAAAAAAACCAACATGCTGAGGGCGAGATTCCCATATTTATAAAATAAAACCTGCAAAGGATGAATGGGATGGCTACTTTTATACATTTTGGGTCATGACTAATAAATCCATCTTCCCTCCTTGCCTGGCATAACAACTGTATTCTGAAGGGCTGTAAGCAGTAATATGTTCTATTTTTAATCATAGCTTTCTCTTATTTTTTTACCAGTCCTTTGGTATATTTTTTTTTAGCTACTTATAAAACTAAATTGGAGTATTAAGACGATAGTGTCTTGGCATTTGGTAACTATGGTAACTGGAGCAAAGAACCTAAAAGTACATTTCTGGGACCAGAGCAAAATTTGAGAGAAGCTTTCATGTTCTTCTGTAGCGTATCCAGCTATTAAGCGTAATTTCTTGTTAGCTTGGGCACAGAAGGCGAAATCTCCTGCTCTGTCGCTCACACTTCTCTTATGTTGTACAGTGCTGAGATCTGACCGAGGCACCCGTGGGGATTGAGGTGCTACAGTATTATCGCCACCTTAGTACAGTGCCAGGGCTCATTACATTGGGGGAAAAGGTTAAGGTTTTAAGGCAAAGCGAATCATTAGATGCTACTGGTTTACTTGTGACTAGGGGTTGCCATACTGCTTAAATACTACATTCTCATGCCATATTCAGGCTCAGTTGTCTCTGGATGACCCTTTTAATTGTAAAACAAAGACTAAAGGCAGGTTGCTGGCATATTACCCTGTATAACAGTGATCCCCAACCAGTGGCTCAGGGGCAACATGTTGCTCACCAACCCCTTGGATGTTGCTCTCAGTGCCCCCAAACCAGGGAGTTATTTATGAATGTCTGGCTCGGTGACAAGTTTTGGTTGGATAAAAACAAGATTTACTGCCAAATAAAGCCCCCTGTAAGCTGATAGTGTGCATAGAGGCTGCCTAATAGCCAATCTTAGCCCTTATTTGGCACTGACATGAACATTTATGGTGCTTGTGTTGCTCTCCAAGTTTTTTTACATTTGAATGGGCTCACGAGTAAGAAAGGTTGGGGACCCCTGCTGTACAAGCAGGCAGCTACCTGACTGCACCAGTAAAAATCTTTTGCCTTTACCAAAAAAAGTCATAGGATAACTGGTCTTGATGATCTCACAGGTTATACTGTATTTATATTTGTCTTTGTCTATGTTTCAGCTTTTGGTATTTGTTGAATTTTTCATTCAGTTGTAAAGAAGGCCACCAACAAGTGATAACTGACAAATATATCTAACACCTCACTAAAGATGATACCAAACAGTTAGAAAGGGTGTGAAAAGCAGTAGATTTCTGGTCAGAGAAGTGACTAGGGCCAAAACCAGAGCTGAATAAACCCCATGTGACCCCTAAAACAGGAGACTAATGTGCCAGAGTTAAAGAATGGCTTTGTATGGCTTATGGGGCAGTGATGATTATTGATTCATACATTCACAAACTATACCTTTATAATAAGCCTTTTCTAGGCATAGGGATTACTTATAGCCCCTGAGAAGATCAGGCAAAAGGTTCAAAACAATGACCCAGATTTTGTCAGTGTGAACCCAGACAAATGCAACACAGGGCAACTGTACAGTCATTCTCACATGTCAACACTACAGTCTGCTGACGGTCACTTGATAACAGTTTTAGTCAATATTTGGGTGTTCTCTCCATAGAAATAAACAAGCTAATGTTATGTGAAACATTTTTTGCATTTTTCTTTGAAAATTCCTAAGAATATTGATGTGAGGTTCAACAAAAAGTGGACCCCTAAGATTTATTCCCCAGCGGATAGAACAAAGTTTTAGTTCTGATGACATACAGAAATGGTTCTGAACATCACAGGCATAAAAAAATAAAGCTGCCCCTGCCATAATATATGGTTTCATAATGGCTGCATTAATATATTGGTCCATAGGAACATGAAACACTAAAACGTTGCCTGGTAGGGTTGTCCCCTTAATGGTGAGTCTCAATTTGGTGGAAATGTAAATGGGTAAAGAAGTACTAGAAGCTCAAAAGCCTAGTGCAACTACTAATTGTTTACTCCTACCCTTTTATCTTCCCATATCCTTAAATTCTTTGAGGAGAGATGTCCTTTGGGCCCTTCACTGTGCAGTCTTTTTCCTTCTTTGGTGAAAGACCTTTGTTGTAATTTTTATTGCCCTCCTTTGAGTTTCACATTTAGGCATTTACACTAAATTCAGGTAGGACTATAATGTGGAAGGCTGAATTGAGAAGTACCTTGTGACCTTTCATTTATCCATATTATGTTCTTTATGTGGCAAAGAACTTGCTCTTTCCATAAAATGAGTTGAGGACTGGATTCAATGCAAGAATAGTGCTGAATGTCCCACTGTAGTTAATGCATCTGTAATGCAGTTTGATGATGACAGAACAAAGTTTTAGTTCTTTTGATGCACAGAAATGTTTCTGTCTTTTAAAACCAGAGTTTTGGGGTTCCTACACCAATCTAGGCATAGTGAGAGCTGGCTTAACAGCTGCCCCTGCCAAAATATATGGTTTCATAATGGCTGCATTAATATATTGATTCATAGGAACATAGAACACTAAAACATTGCCAGATAGGGTTGTCTACCCTATTAACTTAACTATAGAATATTCTGTATACACACACTAAGCAATATAACCAGTTAGGTTAGCAGTTAGGAAGCTGGTCCCTTTCATATCACCTGTCAGGTGTGTTAGTTTATTAAATATTTTTGTAACGTATGCAGGACTGGTAGCGTAAGAACATGCTTTATATCTATATTTTCATCATACTCATAAAGTAGATCACCTATTAAAACCCTATGCCCTGATGAATAGTTCTGTCTTGACTTGGTTTCAGAGAATGTTAAAGGAAAACTATACCCCCAGAAGGAACACTTAATCAACAGACAGTTTATATCATATTAAGTGACCTATTAAAGAATCTTATCAAACTGGAATATACATATCAGTAAATATTGCCCTATTATGCCTTACCTTGACCCACCATTTAGTGATGTACTGTGTGCTCCCCCAGAGATCAGCTGACAGGAAATAATGCAGCTCGAACTGTAACAGGAAGTAGTTTGGGAGTAAAAGGTAGAACTTTGTCCATTTTTTGGCCTAACATGTGTGTGTGCCTTGGCTTGTCTGTGTGCGCAGTGAGTCCTATGATCACAGGCGGGACTTAGTTCTTTAAATGGCAATTTTCTATTTAGGATTACTAAAACAGTATATATTTTTACGAAAATGGTTTCTTTGGATGAAACAGCGCTTGACATATGGAATTTTTTTGCAGTGTATTTTTATAGTGACCTCCATTGTTTGAGTTTTTATTCTTTAAATACTATGCAGATGGAGCCGTCATTGCCATACCTGGAGCTCTAAACAGGCTCAGAAACAGAGAAGTCATTAATTGCGATCTCTGTAACCTGCCTTTGTTTTCTATAATGTTGGAGGATGTAATAGATCCAAAATATGATAAGACTTGATATATACTGCCTCTGGGGATATTGTATGCCTAATCTTGAAGTCTGGCTGTGCGTGCTTTGAATTTATTTCGTACCTGTGGAATGTAAATGGGTGTCAGTTGGAAGAATCCCTACTTAGAGTTTTAAGGAATGTTTTCTAATGAAGAACAATGAATCACATATTTGTTGCACTTCATTAAACACTTTCATCTCATTTTATTTCTCTCTGTATCTTACCAAAAATATATACATGCCATAGCTGGTAATAAGATAAGGGATTTATTATCACTACTTCCAGAGTAGGTTAGGAAGGGATTTTTAATGAGTTCTGAGAATCATAGGAAAGCTTTTGTGATTACCAAGACAATAGTAAAAAGCAGTTAAAGTAAGAAAAGCAATATTTGCAGTCATAAAAATGGCTTGTAGCTCTTCACTTGCTGAAAGAGAATAGGAGATATCTTTCTGCCTACTTGTGGTTCCTGGGTGACATAAAGGCTGAATATATGAGCAGTGTTAAACCAGCTGCTTTTGTGAGTAATATTCATAGCTGTACTGCCTGAGCGGCACTTCTCTGCAACACGTAAGAGGCCCTGGGTGCTAGCCGCTGGCTCCCTCACCAATCACTATTACTTCTATCCTTGCTTCAGGTGGCTTCTAAATTGCTCTGCTTATGTTAGAGATTGTGTTGGGCTTTAGGGTTTTCCATCATCATTTTCAACAACTATACCCTAGCTTCTTTTATTGACAGCTGCACTTTCTCCATGCCTAAAGGCTCTCCACACAGACCATCCTGGTAACTACAAACAGGCTACCTATAATTACCCATTTCTGCTAGTTAGCAATATAGTTATATAGTTATACGTGTATACTGTGAGCAGCCAATAATTCAGATCCCGAAAACAATACTGAAACCATCAAACAAGGCAATGAAAGGGATCTTTTAAAAAGAGCCATGGGCAAGTTATAGACCACTAAAGGCCACAAAATAAAAATATAGTTAACACTTTCACCTATCTCTTGCACTGCCCAAACTGTCAACTGTATTTGGGGATGGGTTCCTAGACCACCTTTGTGGTAATTGGTAATGGTAATTATATACACAAGTGGGAGACCTTTTTTATGCCAAAGTTCTGGGGTCAAAGCTGTGAAATGAGAGTCTTGGGAAATATGGATCTGTCCAATCTAGGTCCTGAGCAGATCCTGGCTTTCTCAGGAGTCTTCACTGGGTATAATGATATTGTTATTGTTTATTTATTGTTATTATTTAAGGCCCTTTTTTTTAGTTTAGAGCAGAGATGGCATTTGCCCTCGGCACAGAACATTATGGGCCCCTTGTGGGGTGAACTGTTAGACAATTATGTAGTAAGAGTTTTAGATGGCCAACCTGTGCCCCCCCCATGGATGTTAACAATTAAAATAACAGTAACTGGAGGGTCAAAGTTGGACCTCCCTGAATGCCATATTTGTTTTTCCCCAGCTTGAGTCCCTAACAGTTATGAGCACTTGCAGTGTTTTGTTTTGTGCAAAAATTTACAAAAACCATGGAAAGTATTCAGCAGTAGTGCAGTTTATTGTTTCAGACAGAAAAATGAGCACCAAACAGCATGAGACCCCTTTAACCAAAATGGCACCACTTCCAGCAGGTTATCAGGGTAAGTCACAAACACAGCATGCAACCAAACGATTATTTATTAACATGGAAATGAAATGATTATAAAAGTACATAAACTAAATCAAATCAGATTCTGGCGGCAGCACAGTTGAAAATATATTTAAATTGCAATTGTGATAAAACATAATATAATCATGTGCCTGAAGCAGCCCAGGACCAAGAGATAGAAAATGGAATTAAAACATTTCTTTCTAGCAGTACCGTAATGTATTGTGACAGCCCATGTATGACAATAGCAAACAGTGAGTGGCAGCTGCATTCAGGGGAACTCTTTCACTTGCCAATACGCATTATTATGAGATATAGTGGTAACCCTGTACAGGTATTTAATAAAAGAAGTATTTTGGGAGAACTGAACAATTTATAGGTTATTGTTCCTGGGCAAAATCAATCCCTCTTATTACAAATGGGGGAAGTACCCGTCTGGTGTAAATCTGTGCTGATATACACCATAGAGTGTGCAGGTAAAATGGTATTTCTGTCTATAGTTTTCCTGCATGGGGGTGGGGCTAACTTATTAAGGTGTTTTGAATGTGCCAAGTTTAATATTTAAAACAGGGGTGGTATTTTTTATACAACTTTTGAAATAAGTCATGTGACATCCCAAGTGCATTCTATATGGATATATTTTACACCATATTCATTAGATCATATTACTCTCATTTGCAAGTATATGAGGTGCCAGACCCACAGATGGGGCTGAATTTTAATTATACAATATCCCATGTAATGAATGCTAATAAATGAGTTCATTTTGGGAATAAAAACACAAAAAGCAGGCTGTAGACTTGCAGTCCGAATGGGGATCTGTCGACTCATACTACCAATTAGACAGATATCCGACTGAATAAAGAAACAACTCAGCTCTCAATTCATCAGTCATTAGTCTTTTTGCATTGCTATTCTTATAGTTTTCTCTGTGTATGTACAGTAATTAAACTCACCGCTTCTCATCACTTATCTATTGGTTGCAAAGAACCGTTCTTCTTCTCTTGGACTTCTCCATGCAATCAATATTGCTGCATTTCTAAAGGCCCCTGAGTACTGCATTCAGAGAACTTCTGCCCTTTTCACTTTTTTAATTATATTTCATTTACTGAAATACTAAAAGGCTTCCTCTAAGCAGCATCTCTAATAAACTCTCCAGTTTTATTACAAAGGAGCATTTTATTTGCAGAATAAGGTGTTTGAAGGAGAAATGAATATTATTGATTCAGTCAATTTCTGACAAAATTGTGCAATCATCACTCTGTCTGATTATCAGCTTTGTTTTCATTTGCTTAATGTATGCAAGGTGCAAAGTACATGGTTGGACTGGGCTGGCGGCACACCAGGAAAAAACTCGATGGCCCCACTAACCCAGACCCGATCCCTGCCGGTGCTCTCCCAGCTGAGCTCCCTTCCCTGATTGCGCCTAAAATACATATAATGTACACATAGTCGGGGGGAGGGGGTTGCATGAGCGGCGGGACCTCTGGGGTGTGTGTAGGCCGCAGAGTGCCCGATGGGCCCTGCACCCCTCAATATTGCATCATAATTTCTACACTTTGAACCCAGCCCTGCAGATCTGTATTAATGAGTGGCACATGGGTTGAGGCAGGTCCTTATAGGGGAACTAATAGTATTATCACTGGGGGTGCCAGAATGTTAGGCACAACCCCAGTAATTATAATCATTTACCTGAAACCCCTGGCCCGTGCTCCCTGTGTCTTCTTTTCTCCGGGCCTGGGCAGGTGTATGTGAGGTAGAGTAAAAAAGGTGGCTGTTTGCTTCTTAAGTTTAACTTTCCCTCTGTTGTGAATTCATTTGCTCTGACCAGAATGAAGAGAAGATGAAAGAAGCTGAAGAAGATGGTGACAAGAAGCTTCTTCAGAGTTACCCCAGGCTGGTGCAGTTTTTAGCATTCGCCCCCTGCCTTGTGCCTGCTGTCACTGAGCTCTGCACATAGCTCTGGATTTCCACTGCGGCACTAAGTGCAGAAGGCAACCAGACCCTGCTCCCAAGTGTTTCTTAAATGGCCTCTAGTGATTTTCCTGAACCTATTAATTTTTTGGTAGTAGACAGAACAGCATTATGTACTAAGGGAGTGCCTGATAAAAGCCGGACAATATGGGTGGGTGGGGAAAGAACCAAAGAGTTTGTATATCTCTTCTGTGCAGCCCAGCACCATTGCTGAAAGGCTTGGGCCCAGCTAAAAGTAGCCATGATACCAAAGTCCCTGTAATGCAGAAGCAGGAAAAAACCCAAGTTGGTTCATAACCTACAGAGATGCCACAAAACTATATTGGTGTATATATTCCCCTGTACTAAGCATTGTTTATCAAGATAATTTTAATAGTACAGGTATGGGATCCATTATCCGGAAACCCGAAATCCAGAAAGCTCCGAATTACCGAAAGCCTGTCTCCCATAGACTCCATTTTAATCAAATAATTCAGATTTTTAAAATTGATTTCTTTTTCTCTGTAAAAATAAAACAGTGCTTTGTATATGATCCAAACTAAGATAATTAATCCTTTCCGGGTTTAATTAATATTTTATTGATTTTTTAATAGACTTAAGGTATGAAGATCCAAATTACGGAAAGATCCCTTATCCAGAATACTCTCGGTCCTTCTGGATAATGGGTCCTATACCTGTATAGTGTCTTTTAAACATCCCTATACTTATGATCAATGGAAGAGTGACCAGCTGAAGAGGGACATAAGTGGACATAACCTATTAGCAATGTGCTAAAGTTGTGGTTAAATAGTATAACGAAGTACAAAGTGAATATTGGATATTTATCATGCAATATGATATAGTGATTGGCTCTGGGATTTCTATCAGCCAATTGCTGTGGGTTCTACTACCCAACAAGTCCCTTCTTTGTTTTCACCTTTTGCTGTGTGGTCCAGACAAGGCAGGCTTCAGAAATGTAAAATAAATATTAAATCAATGTCTGAGCTGAGCAAGAACATGACCAACCAGCATCTCTCCAGCTCTGGTGGGACTACAACTCCCAGAATGCAGCTGTCAGCAGTGTTATAATCGGGGGCTCGGGGATCTGGTCAAGCCTCCCCCAGTAATGCCCCTTGCTGCTCTATTCAGGAGGGAGGAAATATTTGTGTGTGTGGGGGGGGGGGGGGTGATCTTGCACAGGTGGCGGAGAGGGACTGAGTGTTGGGGAGGAATATATGTGGTGCACTTTGATATTGTAGCCAATCTATGGCAGGCATCCTCTTCAAAAATATAACATTATGACATAATTTTCTGTAGCCAATTTAAGATGGTCAGACCAGTCAGCAAACTGAGGATCATTGGGGCCAATAAGGTATTTTCCTAACAACATTTAACCACTTAATAGACAGTAGGGCTCATTTATGGTCACAAATGCAGTGAGCAAACTGCAATTTAAAGTGCAATCGACATATCTTTTTCCCACAGTCCCATTTGTATCATTGCGGTTGCAGGTGGATGAAGAGGCTGACACCACTGCAACTCATCTGATGCAATTGTGTCCAGTTCACCAAAATGAATGCAACTGCATACACATTTTGTTGCAAATCGGGGGCAACTTTGTGGAAATGGTGGTATTTCTGGTGTTTGGTGTCTGATGACACCTGTGCACAATTCCTTAGGTGCAAGTGTGCTGCACCTATTGATGCTGGGTGTGAAGGGATCCCAGGAGCTACTGCCTGGTCGTTTGGTAGTGGTAACTCCAGGTTTCACCTGCGTCAATATATGCAGCAGCGCCCAATTCGGAATGGAAGGCAGAAAGGACTAAATGGCAGCAAGCGCAACTATATGGAAGTACAAGGAGCTTATTTTGAAGTATCGTTAATGAAAGGGGTTTAACAAGCAACTCACTGCAGGGAAAAGTGCAGGACCGCAGCTGCGCTTGTGGGCTGTAAATGGACCCTAATGTATTTGTCTAACTGGAACATTTCTATCAAGTGGCACAAGAGAAAAGCCTTTTTTGAGCCTGGCCATTTTATACAGAATCAAATGGGGTCAAGAAGAGATTTACTTTGCTTTCTTTGAGTGGCAGTTGGGTTTTGTGTATCTTCATGGGAATGAACTTGTAGATAATCTCAAAAATACACAACTTAATAGATATAGACAATGTGAAAATTGGTTATCCTCTATTACAGGCACCATTCATCCCATGCCTACTATCATATCATATAACTGGATGCAGCCTTATATCTTGGGAAAGCTTGTATTTATTTACTCTATGATTTGCGCCAAAATATGGGTTAGCTGGATCCTGCTGGTTAAAGAAACTGCAGATAACAACAAACAATCGCATATCCACTCAGTTACCATTTCTGTGAGAGTTGAAATATATTGAAATATCAGCTGAAATATCTGGGGAAATGAAATATGATATTTCGCCTCTGGAAATTCATTTTAGGGTGGAAAGCAAAGAGGAAACATGCTTGATTCAAGCACATTACATAGGACATCAAGATTGCCAGTTACGTGCAAAATACAGTCTGATATAAAAATATAGGGTGAATCTGCTTTTCATGATTAGAGCACAAATAGATCCTATAGGGAGCTGATGCCAGAGTATCGCAGAGGGAGTCGCAATGTCTCTATGACAACTGCTTGCAGCCAATACAAGTGAAAGTTCTGTGTGAGCCGTAGAACTTGCAATAATCTCGTGTATTGGGAGCCCTTTCCTCACTGCGGGTTGCATTCTCTGTAGCTGGATATGCTCAGATGGTTATGTGAGCATCGCAGCCCCAAAACTGAATTCACTAATGCTCAGAACATAATCATTGTAATGTGAATTTACTGTGTATTGGCATTGCTTTCTTATAATTACACAAATTCCACCCAGTATTGAAGCATGAAAGTTCATCAGCCCATCAGCTCCTTTATGTTTATATGTTTACTGTTATGTTTCAGACTGGGGATCCCCAAACCCTGTCACAAACCTGCACTTACTTGGACTGGCCGTGCCCCCTGCTCTCTGTGAGCTGCAGATATGGGAAGGGGGGGCAGGAGCTCCTGTGCCTGCATGTTTTCCCCTTACACAGCTTTCTGTACTGTTCCTTTTCTCGGTCCCGGTAGAGCTGCACAGGGATTGGATGAGTGAAGTTTGAACTTCCACTCCAGCCCATCCAATCCCCATGTGGCTTTACTGGGACCTTCAGTAGTTGGTTCCTGTTGACAGATCCTGTCCAGGCTTCCTGTTAGTTGTTTATCTTCTGATTTTTGACTCCTGCCTGGTGTACAAGTGTAATGGTGCTTGACCTTTTCTTTGATTTGGTCTCATCCTTGGCTGTATCTTGCTTATTGCATTAATCTCTGAAATGTTCCGGTTCCCTGTTGGTTTCTGCCGCAGAAAGTTCCAGGGCCCCAAAAGGGCAGGGGCACTGCTATTCACAAAGGAGTTAGTTTTTTCCAGTTACCTCACAAAATCCCTTTACAACAGGTGGATACAGACCCTTGGCACCACAGTCTGACACTGAAAGTCACACATTTTACACCTTGTCCGTTGACCTTATGGTTTCCACCTTTATCCCCCAAACTCACCAGGCAACGTCAAGGAAGAGTAGTGGTGACATCATAGGCAGGGCAGGATTACATTTTCTGGCGCCCAGAGAACGCCCCCATTCTACGCCCGCTCAGGATCGCGCCCATAAGCTTCCTTGCAGGTTGCATATGGACCATTGGGGACCGGGCGCACTACAGTTTTCGGTGCGTCCTGTCCCCAGTGCTCCTTATGTGAGCAGATTTTACTTGCGGCTCAGCGGCATGCCTCCCCATAATTTATGCCATCCTAGGCCTTGCCACAAGTCCGGGCCTGGTCATAGAGCAGGAGAGTGGGGCATTTTGGGGGTGGGAAATGGGTGTGCTGGGGTCCATGGTTAGGTCCTGGAAAGCGAATTGGAGCACTTTAAGAGGTTGTTCACTTTTAAATTAACTTTTAGTATGAGAATGATATTCTGACAATTTGTAATTGGCCTTTCTTTATTATTTTAGATTTTAAATTATTTAGCTTTTTCGATCCGCAGCTCTCCAGTTTGGAATTTCAGCAATTATCTGGTTGTTAGGGTCTAATATAACCTAGCAACCCAGCAGCAGTTTAAAAGAGAGACAAGTATATGAATAGAGGAAGGCCTAAATAGAAAGATAAGTAATGTAGTCTTGCAGAGCAGCAGAGCAATAGTTTTTTGGATACTGGGGGTCAGTAAACTCTATTTGAAAGCTGAAAAGGGTCAAAAGAGGAAGGCAAATAATTCAGAATAAGAATTCAGAAATTCAGAAAAAAAAATGAAGACCAATTAAAAAGTTGCTAAGCATAGGCCATTTAATAACATACTAAATGTTAACCTGAAGGTGATCCACTTCTTTAAAAGTAAGTGCTACATGGAGAAAAATTTAGGAAATGGGGAATACTGGACTGGCCTTAACAGGGGATTTACCAGCTCGGCCCAAAGTGGCCTGAATCATAGTAATTAGCAAATGCTGCCTTCTGATTGGCAGCTGTATGTGGACAATCCCTTTTATTATATTACAAGGTAAGTAGTCCATGCAAACTAAATACTGTATGTCAATTCTGTAACAGATTTTGGGTATAGTTTATCTTTCCAGAAAGATTCTGTTCAACCTTAATTAATGCGATTTTTCTTTATATCTAAAGAACTGCATTGTTTGAGTATCACTGCAAGGATTGTACAGTAAGAGAGCACTATAGTCTCTGGTTGCCTAAGAGACCGGCTGTAATATACGAATTCCTATTTCCTTCTCTATATACATATTTTGAGAAATCACTTGTGGTCTGATTTGAAGAACAACCGCTGCGTAACATTTTTGGCAAAACAGAAAATATCAAATTCACGCCTCATTTTCTCTCCCAGTAAACAAATAAAAAGGCACTTTCCCATACGCTTACTTGGTTTTCATAAAATTCTATTAAAATGATAATAAGTTGACTTGAAGATGTTGACTTTTATGTGTGATTATTGTGTTGATACATCATCTGCTTTCCATAAGGATAATGATGAGCCCAGCAGGGCTTATTGAGTGACAACAATAAGATCCAAGAATTCTTCTGCTATAGACTGTAATGCCCCTGGGTGCGGAGAGTTGGATCTCTATTTCCAAATGGAATTTTGGAATTGTGGTCACTGCTACCCAGGTCTTCTATTATTTGTACATGTGTTATTCCTTTTGGGTTGTTCTAAAAAAAAATTTAGTATAATTTCTGATTGGGATCTATGACATGACGTGATTATGTAGCAAATGTAAACACTAGCTTTCAATAAATAAGATGGAAGTACTATTGCTGTAGTCAGTATCTGAGTAATTAAAATGCCTAATTACTTAAGACTTGCCCTAAACTTGCAACCTTTTCTATTTTGAACAGGGGTGAGGCTTTTTTCTTTTCACTAACTTGACAGTGTCTCTAGATCAGGGATCCCAAACCTTTCTTACTCGTAAGCCACAGTCAAATGTAAAAAGACTTGGAGAGCAACACAAGCACCATAAAAGTTCATGGAGGTGCCAAATAAGGGCTAATATTGGCTATTAGGCAGCCTCTATGCACACTATCAGCTTACAGGGGGCTTTACTTGGTAGTAAATCTTGTTTTTATTTATCCAAAACTTGCCACCAAGTCAGGAATTCAAAAATAACTACCTGGTTTGAGGCCACTGAGAGCAACATCCAAGGGGTTGGTGAGCAACATGTTGCCCCTGAGCCACTGGCTGGGGATCACTGCTCTAGAACAGTGCTGTCCAACTAGCGGCCCACGACCCCCCTCTGTGTGGCCCCCCACCTGCCTGGCTGCTTTGATGGCTTACCTTTGTGTAAGCTTTAAATGGTATCAGTACTGAGATTAACTGGCCCCCTGCATGGTTCTCACCTCAGATTCAGGCTGTATTGTTTAAATATGTAATCCACTGTGTTGTTCACACCTTTTAATCTCTGCATTGTTCACACCTCAGGCTCAGGCTGTAATCACCCCCATTGTTCCCCTGTTCACACCTCAGGAGCAGTAGAAACCCACAAATAAACCCTGCACACTACAAAAAGAACATATACTGAGGTGGTACTTCAATTAAAAAGTTTTTTAATATATAGTTATTGTGCAGACTGTAGGAGCAGTGCCAGCATTGTGTCACTGTAGGCTGCCTGTGTGTGCCATACACACAGGCATCATAGGGCAAGCAGAGTATGGCACACACAGGCAGGGTAGGGAAGGCAGAGTATGGCACACACAGGCAGAGTATGGCACACACAGGCAGAGTATGGCACACACAGGCAGAGTATGGCACAAACCAGCCAAGAATGGCAAACACAGTGAAAGTATGGCACACGCAGGCAGGGTAGGGAAGGCAGAGTATGGCACACGCAGGCAGGGTAGGGAAGGCAGGGTATGGCACACACAGGCAGGGTAGGGAAGGCAGAGTATGGCACACACAGGCAGGGTAGGGAAGGCAGAGTATGGCACACACAGGCAGGGTAGGGAAGGCAGAGTATGGCACACACAGGCATGGTAGGGAAGGCAGAGTATGGCACACACAGGCAGGGTAGGGCAGGCAGAGTATGGCAGGTTTTTGCTGTACTACAACAATTAATATGGGTATGGTCATGTGATAACATGGGTGTGGTTTCAAGTGGGTGCGGTTTCAAAAAGGGGAGTGGTCAAAACTGGCTTCCATTATCGGCCCTCCACCACGTAGGTCGGAAAAATTCTGGCCCTCGGTACAACAGAAGTTGGACAGCACTGCTCTAGAATATTCCTAATATCAATTTGCCTGTGTCAATCTGTGAAAAGATCAGCCCATAAGGCTTCAGCCCCATCACTATTACCCACCATAGCATCTTCTTTTATAATGGGTTTCAAACATGCTTAACAAACAGGCATACCTTGCCCCCTATCATTTCTATTTACCTTGTACCTCCAAAACAAGCTATAGCCTTCTGTATTAACTGCCCACTAATGGAGCTTATTCAGCCATGTTTCAAAACTGATAACATCATATTTTTCATCCAGTGCCATTAACTTAGGTTTGAGCATCATACTAGGCACCTTGTATTTAATACTGGTATTAGTAATGCAAGGGTCAGCCCGAACTCCTTGGGATCCACAGGTTGGCCCAACTAACCAATCACCCCTTGCAGTGGGTTGTGGGGTGAAAGTGGGCCATATTTGCTGCCAGCCCAGCCACTCCCCAATCCTTCTCACCCTGTGCCAACTCAACATCTCACAGCCAACATGTCCGCTCTGGCCCATCCTCTCTGGTGAGGTGGCGATATACAAATTTGTATATCAGGCTCAGGTTGGGTTAGGGTACAAAAATTACTAATTGGTACTCGTTCTACATTGTTTACAATGTAAGCTGTGCCTTTAGATCATATGTCTCATAATTTTATTTTTCAGTGCCTTTATAGCACTTCTATTGACTTGCAACACTTGTATGCAGTGAGGTCTAACACTTTGTCAGTGAGGGGATACAGCAATACGCCATAAGATAGAGCATGTGGAAGTGTTGTCAGTTCACAGCTTAGTTTTTCATTTCTTCCCAGACACTGGTAGAAATGTGCCAATTGCACAGGTTGCAAATTAAGTTCTTGGCTAAGGGAACGGGCTCCTAGGAGCTTCTGCTTTCATTGCTAATGTGCCACTATAAGTGTCCCTCTAGAAACAATACTCACATTTCTCTGCTGTTTCTGTGGTTGAGAAGCCAGGGGGTTATTCACCACCACAAGAGAAGGATTATCGGGCTACTGAGAGTTGTGTCTGACCTTGCTGTTACCAGGGAATGTGCCAGTGGGATTCTGAATTATTTCACTTTCTCTAGGATTTATCTTTACATTTAAACTGTTTTTGGTTGCTAAGATCCCATTTTCCCTATATAACTAAGCAGAAGATGAATACAGCACAATTACAGTAATGGAGGAAATGTAGAAAAAGTCATAAATGAAAAAAATGTAAAATTAAGAGCAAAAAATTTACCATTCACAGTGAAATCTTTTTCATTAGTTGTTACCCAAAGGACAGGGCTAGCTGCACCTCCTGATGCTGCGCTTATCATTAAACACTGGATTGTTTTGCTGCTGCTAAGTGCAGAGCGCAGTTGGGCGCAAGTGCTTGCCGAATCAGATTGAGCTTGCACCCCCCTGGGTCAAGAATGACCCCTTGACAGTGCTGAGACCCCCAACAAAAAAATCCTCCAGGGGGGCCCAACAAGCAGAGCTTCCCCTGGCAGCAAACCCTAAACTCACCCCCTCCCCACAGCCCGCTCGCCGCACCCACTAGTCTGCAGCGGTAAGTGTGGGGAGTCTGGGGAGGGGGGATTTCTATAAAGCAGAGCCCATGTTTACAGGCCCCCAAAACTGTGGGGTCTGCTGTTATATAGTTACATCTCTGCGCCTCTTATATTCAATATGCTTAACATAATAAAATGGGCCATTAACAGCCTATTGGCCACTCGAGCCCCCCGCAATGTAACCACTACCAGGATTAACTCCCATTTCATTCCCTTTCTTCCCAACTGCTGTTTTCCTGAACTTAGAACATCTTCTATTCTAATTTTAAATCTGATTCCATATTTTCTTTCAGAGCCTTAATCAGGCTTCGTTTCTCACCCACACATTCCTTTTTATACTTACATGTATATATTCATATTAGTACTTTTTCACCTATTTCTAATTGTGGTTCTCTAAAGTTTGTGAACCCTTTCAAATTTTCTATATTTTTATATGAATGTGACCTAAAACAGCATCTGATTTTCAAAAAAAGTAGATGAAGAAAACAAATGTAACAAAAATTATTGTATTTGATCATGTATATATTGAAAACAAATGACTGGGGCAGGCTGAGGGCTTAGGTGGGTGGGCCAGGAATTAAATATAGGGATATTACAAATTTACCAGCAACTATATTACTGATACATTTGTAATACTGGCCCCAGCCTTGGCAGGTGTTTTACTGGATAGGCTGATAAAATACCAGCCAGGTGGCATCCCTAAACAGGTACCTGCAGAGTTTTCAATCCTTTCCAAACCCCACCCACTATCCAGTAAGCCCCACCTTTTTCCAAGATTGTAAAGCAGCACTGTCCCACATTATAAAGGTATATAAAATATATTCACTCCCAAAAGTCGTTTCTTTCATTAAATTCTTATCCACAGTTTTCATGAAGACTCACAACTTTCATTCAAGCAACTTTTTAAATGGCAAGTTTCTATTTCTGGTAGTTTTTTAATGATTTGACTTTGGCTTCTGACTTTTTCCAACTTTAAAATGGGGGTCACTGACACCAGCAGCCGAAAACTATTGCTCTGTGAGGCTACAAGTTTATTGTTACTTTTTATTCCTTATCTTTTTTTATTCAGACTCTCTCCTATTTACCTCCCAGTCTCTCATTCAAGCCACTGCGTGGTTGCTAGGGTAACCTGGACCATAGCAACCAGATAGCTGCTGAAATTCCAAACTAAAGAGCTGCTGGAGATAACGTGAAATATTTGAATGCTCTGGCCAAATCACTACGATTTGATCCCGTGGCTGAGTGGGGTAGAAAATTCTGGGGTGGGGGGGTTGTTTTTCATAACTCAGCTTATTCCTGGATCAGTAATTGGCGCTGTCAACAGCACTGTTTTACTTGACAGTGTTGAGGCTGTTCTGCACCCGCTATTACTCCCTTGCACATAAGTGCCCCAGGTAATCTCCAGCAATGCAGCAGGAGGCCGTACACACAGAGTGGCAAAATGTGCATGTAGCTTTAATGTATAAACAGAATGTTTATCATCCTATTAGCATTTATATTTATACCAGAATATTGTCTGCTCTTCTTACCAAACCTTTTCTTGCAAACATTTGCTTGTATTACTCAGGAAGGGGACATGAGCATAGAGAAATAAATATTGGAACACATCAGCAGTTAATAAATATCTCAGCCAACAATATTTATTGCTTTGATAAAGAGAAAGTCGCCCCTTACTATATACTTGCAGCTGCAGCAGCTGTTGTTTTCTTTGTAAAGCCATTTATCATGGAAATCCTGTATATTGCATTGCTAGCCAGATCTGTTTTTATTTCTGTCTGCAAAATTAAATAAACAGATGAAGCCAACAGAAAGCAAATGGGATATAGCCATGGAGTGCAGCATCTCTATGGAGGGAGAGCGGAACCTGAAACCCCTGATACCACACAGGATTGCTGATGTCGGGAGTTTGGTTTTTCCCACAATGTTTCTTTTTGCAGAAATCGGTTCTTCTGGGTTCTTCTGAGATCCTTACCTGAACATGACAGAAAACATAGTGCTATTAAAATATCACATATGGATTTTAGAAGTTTATTAGTTGGATTTGGTATTGGTTGGATTTGCTTTGTTTTGTATTTTGCTCAGCTGCTGAATGAATAAGGACACACTTCTGTACAGTACATATATATTTTGTCTGTAGTACAGTATAAATAAGCCTGTCAGATAAAGGGTAATTGAGTAAAGAAGTATTTAAGCACAGTATAATTATGTGTTTATATAGTGCTACAAGGATGCACAACACCATCCAATGATACAATACAGAAACGTACACACAGGGAGAAGTATAACTCCTTACTGCTGCTACCCGCTTCATCTCAGCTCCATCTATATCTCTTTTTTCCCACTTACTACTAAAGTCCCTGAATTCTACTGCTCCTCTTGATATAATTTCCCCATACAATCCTCCGTGGACAGTGCAGCTCAAGACAGTCTATTGACTGTACAGTTAAAGTATTTATATTCCTGTTATACCTCACCTTGTGTTTATGCCTTGTACAGCCCTGTGTACATTTGTGGTGCTATAGAAATAAATACAAATTGCTGCAAATTGAGAATATTGCCTCAGGCAGCAGGGCCCCACAGATTACCAGAGGCGACAAAAAGCTGCTCTAAATAACTTTTAAGAGCCAGAATTCTGTTTTATAAATCAGAATTTAAAAAATGGGGGGGGGGGGTTCCACTCCTACCTAGCCCTAGTCTGTGCTCCCTTCTCATTGCCCCTGCTGCTTGTCATTGTGCAGGGGAGGGTTTAAGGGTAAGGTAGCCAACCAGGTTGCCTAGGGCACCCAGTGGCTTGGCCCACCCCTGTTAGAATTGCACCTGATTAAGTGGCATTTGGTAAGAGACACAGTAGGAAGAAGGTCCCTGCCCCCTGGAACTTACAATCTAAGTTGGTGCATAACAGACAGACACAAATAGGAGGAAAAAGCGGACAAAGGTTTAAGAATTGGCCTTTAAGTGCCAAGACTGGACCAGATAATAGTCTTGTGGTCTAAAAGGTAGGATCTGAGCTTCCTTTAGAAGAGATTCACAGAATGTTCCTTATGGAGGAAGATAGAAAGGAGAGGGAGCAGTGGGTGTGGATGTGTAAAAAAGACGGTGAATTAGAGAGGAGACAGCAAGGAACATACGGGGAGACAAGTGAATGATTGCAGTGAGGAGCAGAGGAGTGAAGGGTAGAAGGGTAGTTCTAAGCCAATTTTTTCATCTGATCCAGATTTTCAGCAAAATCCATGTTTTTGGAAGCGTCAATAATTTTGTAGGATTTTCGCTAGAATTTTGTCATGTGTTTCGTTTCAGCATAATAAAAAGATGTCTTTTTTTCACGTGACTTCAATGCATTTGCCGCTTAAAAAATGCCCATTTTTTGGAACCAGAAAAAATAGTCACTAACTCCGCACCAGAAAAAAACTCTGCACTTGACTCCAATGCACTTGCTCTATAAAGAATGATGATTGACTTCAATGCATTTGCATCATGAAAAAACATGGACACTGACTCCAGATCATTTGGCGCAAGAAAAAATCCTGCAAAAATGCACATTGACTCCAGTGAATTTGCCAAAAGTTTTTCTGCAATTTTGCTATTCTTTGGGGGGAGCAAACCAGGGCAGTTTAGCTTATCACTAGAGAAAGGCTTTGAATGTTAGCAGAAGGGTTTTTGTATGTTACCCTTTGCTTTTACCAGGGGATGAGCAGTTTCTTGCATAAGAGAGAGCAGGAGAATTCTAGTAGCAGAGTTAGGACTTTTTCATAGGAGGGAAGTGGGAGACCACTTAGTAAGAGATTGCAGTAGTCCAAGCAGGATAGGATAAGGCCATGTATTAGTGTTTGAGTTGTTGCTTGAGAAAGAAGTGCGTCTGGGCAATATTACGAAGGAAAAAATCATCAGGCTTTGATATGATTTGAGAAGGATATAGTGCAGTCAAATTAGGGATGCACGGAATCCACTTTTTTGGATTCAGCCGAACCCCCGAATCCTTCGTAAAGGAATGCCGAACCGAAACCCAATCCTGATTAGCATATGCTAATTAGGCAACACAAGTATTAAATCTTAATTGGCATATGGTAATTAGGCTACAGAAGTGTTACATCCTCATTAACATATGCTAATTAGGGTTCGGAAGGGTTAAATTTTCAATTTCCTTGTTTACGTCACAAAAAGTCACGTGATTTTTAGGATTCGGATTCGGTTTGGCCAGGATTATTATGGATTCTGCCAAATCCTGATGTAAAAGGCAGAATCTTGGCCGAATCCCGAACCAAATCCTGGATTCGGTGCATCGCTAGGTCAAATATGAATTTTCTGCAGGGGCAGGTCCTGTTGTAAAGCAAAGTCATTTAGGCAGAAACCCCGGTGTTATTAATAGCGAGGACTGGAGGAAATAATGACTTGCTATTAGCGCCAGTTATTGATTTAATTAATCCACTAATTGACACTGATGTGGATGCTAAAAGAGCTTACAAAACTCGCGAGGCCCATATTGTCAGGCGTAATACCCTAAGTACTAAAAATACGATAATATGAAATTACGCCGCAACCATTATGATAATCTTTTTATTTAAATGCTACATCCCTAATATATTACTGAAATGAAGACTGACAAATGTAAATTTACTTTTCTTGCTTTTTAAGTAAACACTATTTAATCTTTGGCTTCCCCCCAGTAGATTCATCTTGTGCAGCTCAGCTCCATGAAATCTTTTAAACATGTCATTATGCAGAAATTAATTTCAATCTGTTTCTACATTTTTTTTTTTCAAAACTTGCAGAAGAAATGTAAATCATTGACCTACATTGTACAGCATGTCGGGAGGTGTCTATTCTGGAGCGGAGCGTTTGGGTTGAGCCTTAAGGATATACTTAGCCAGACTGTACTGCACATGGGCCAGTCAGTGAGAAAAAGGGGCAGTAGGCAAGCGCCATAACTAAAAGTTATGGGGTCTCCTTGCTCTGTAATAATGGATGGCACTGATACTGTCCCTATATGCTGTCATGGGGGGGCCAGCTTAGGAGTGTTAATAATAAGGCAGTACGTTGTACTTAATATTAGCTCAGAGAGAATAAATCCACATAGATCATAAAACAACCATATTTCAATGAATATATAAATGGTTTTAGTAGGGGTTAGTTATAGCATTGTGGAAAGGCCCCTTACCTACATTACACCAGGCCCCATGTATTCTAGTTAATAGATCCCATTCCCACATATGTGAACAGGGACACATCCGCTTTTGTGATATTAGATGAAAACAATATGAGCTTATTTGCCCATTGCAAATTTATTTTTACTGTTGTGTTAAAACTGTTCTCTAAAAAAGAGAAATGTAACACAAATGAAGAGGGGTTTCATCTTATACTTAACTTCCATTACCTAAACTCTTGAGGGTCAATGCTGGGCATATATTTATTGAGATTCTCCCTGCTGCTGGTTAATACCCTAACAAATGATCTGCTCCCTATCTCTGCAGTGATCCCCAACCAGTGGCTCAGGGGCAACATGTTGCTCCCCAACCCCTTGGATGTTGCTCTCAGTGCCCCCAAACCAGGGAGTTATTTTTGAATTCCTGACTTGGGGGCAAGTTTTGGTTGAATAAAAACAAGATTTCCTACCAAATAAAGCCCCCTGTAAGCTGATAGTGTGCATAGAGGCTGCCTAATAGCCAATCTTAGCCCTTATTTGGCACCTCCATGAACTTTTATGGTGCTTGTGTTGCTCTCCAAGTCTTTTTACATTTGACTGTGGCTCACGAGTAAGAAAGGTTGGGGGTCCCTGCTCTAAAGTGTCACACAGAAACTCTTCCCATCTGGCCAAGCCATAAGGAGAATATCTTTATGTAACTCCCCCAAAATAGTCAACCAAATAGGCTCATTTGGACATTCATTTTCACAGCTGAATGGGGTCCTTTGCATGCAGAATTTTACAACAAAACACATTTTAGTGCAAACAAGTACAAACAAGTCCCAGTGTGCAATCAATACTTAATACTAGAACATACAGCAAAAGGCTGTCCATTCCCTGAGATAAGCACAAACCATTTCACACATCAGTGAGCTTTGTTATTTTCTAAACAGCCTTATGATGATCTTAGGCACATCTTCAGATGGGGGTCTCTCCCTTATACACTGGTTATCCCTGTCTCATTTAAAATAATTTACTCACCCCTAAGCCTGATATGGGATTACCTGCTCACCCTACATCATCCTACATACATTTGCCAATGTCAGCTTGATTCCTGTGGCACTAACTCTCCATAACCCATATTTAGCCCAAATTTAGATTATTGGTTTGATTATACATCATCCTCTTTTATAATCAGTGTAAGAGATCTGACTGCAAGTATTACTGCTTGATTCCTTAAGCTTACGACAACTGAGATTCTAAGTGTGACTAAAGAAATCCTTGCTAATAATAACATTACAGATCTTTATTCTTGTGATTTGCATGTATTTAGCAACATAAAATGCTTCTTATCTGCATTTGCAGAAACGTATTTCAATTTCCTCGTTGCCTCTCATTTTCTAACCACTATTCAGTTCCTTATAATGCAGCCCATTAATTCTATTGCAGCCTAGCAGGGTTCCGCTGTCAGGCAGTCTCGCTGTCCTTATCTTCCCAAATATACCCTAAATCATACTAGTGCTGCTATAATTGTCTCATTGTCAGGTGTTTCAGGTCACAAAAATATTTTTTTGCAGAAATCACTTTTCTCAGATGTTATATGTATAAGAATCTATTCATTTAAATATAATTTGGATTATTATTTTTTATCCATGCCAAAATAAATGTATTCTTTGAACTAAACAATGATTCAATATCATCTTTAACTATGGAAGAGTTGATGTCACATTTATTTAAGCAATATGTATGTATGTAGTTAGTAATCTATCTCAGAGAAGCGTAAAAAATGGATTAGTAATAGTGAATCTCAGGAGAAGGTTCTATTTTCTATCAATCATAATTCATACTGGTAAATTGAAATTAAAAAATAAATAAAAATCCAAATAAATAAATAAAATAATTGTTATACTATAAATATAATAGATACTGGCATGTATATAAATGCCTTTAATTATAGAACACAGGAATGTAACTTCTAGCTGCCCTGTTGCCCAGACTTTTACTTTCCAAGGTATGTAATTTATTGCGTACGTTACCCATCAGTATGGTTGCTATCTGGACAGTATTTCACTGGTCTAGATGCTAAAATACCAGCCAGAGCCAGTGTGTCATTATATACTGGAAAATGTGTAATCCCCAGTGGTTCTACCCTCAGCCCACCCCAATTCCCTCCCAAACTAATTCTCTCTCTCTCCCAAATCTACACTCGATCTGCCCCGTCTCAGCTCTGCCCCTTTTACATCACAGCTCCTCCCTTCCTAGCCCCGCCCCTGCATGATACATCATTGCCTAGCCCCTCCTCTGCACAGGCCAATATTGCCACTGGCAAAAGCTGGCAACCCTACCCATCATTGCCCACCCTTGTCCTGTACAAAGCAAAATGCATAACTGAGAATAATTATCAGACTGATTGCTATTATTATAATTGGGTAACTAGGACTGGGGCAAACTTACCCCCATCATTATCTGATGTAATACAGTAAATGGTGGGATAGTGTATCTAGGAGTAGAGAATGTTTATTAAAAGTACAATGCAGTGTTTTATATGAAATGACCATAGCTATCCCAGTATAGCCTTCCAACCGACCAGAACAGGCACTAATGCCCAAACCTATGTATGTGTCCATTTCAGGCATGGAATTATGTACTTGAAAGAGGAACAAACTGCTTCGCAAAGGAATTTTCTGATTTTGTTCTTTTAGAACAATTTGTACAAAGAAAACAGGGAAAAGGAGACTTTTTCTAAATAATATTCTATATTTATTCAAAAACCACACCTTTTGTTATGTTTCCCCCTTTTCTTTCCAAAGCATTAGATTCTTGGGGAATACTTTACTTAAGCAGTTTTCTGATAAATTGGATGTTTTACTGATGATGGCATGGTAATCTATTTAATGAAGGGGAAAGAACATCAGTAAGCAGACTCCGTTTAGATAAGACATAATGAGACACTGTGTAATATTCTGTATGTGTTTAGAATGTGCCAAACCGAAATAAATCCAAAAGACCAGTACCTTTAGGGGGTAAAACCATGCCAAATACACAACAATTCTAACATCTTTAGTAAAGGCAGAAACTTAAGGGGGCTGTTCACCTCTGAGTTAACTTTTAGTATGTCATAGAGAGTAATATTCTGAGACAATTTGCCATTGGCCTTCATTTTTTATATTTGTAGTTTATTATGAATAGGTGAGGACTTGAATAGAGAAATACAATACAACTGTAGCATTACAGAGTAATATGACTAAGACGTTTTTCATTTATCTGGGTCATGGTATATCAAGTAGAAGTAAATCTAAACCAACTGGACTCGCTAAGTAATCATTGAAGACATTTTACTACTCATCTGAGAAGCTTCTTCAGTTCAACTGACTGGTATGGCATGTCCTCAGCATATAAGCTCCATATGTCTGCTACATACAATGCTGTTCTAACATCTGTATTCTGGCAGTTTCAGAACTCTTCAAACACTCTCACCGGTAACACCTGTCTCTATGAGTTGCATGATACTTTGGTAATCCTATCACAGTAACTCCACAGCATTCACACCTCTGTGAGTTTCAGGTGTCACCTCTCTGAAGAGTTACATAGTGCCATTGTGATTGGATTAGAGGAAGAGTTTATATGCTGAGGACTTACCAGTCAATTGAACTGAAGAAGCTGCTCGGATGAGTATAGAAATGTCTTCAATGATTACTTAGCATATCCTGTTGCTTTAGATTTACTCCTAGATTTGCAGAATAATAGTTTTTTGGCTGTGAGTGGTCCCAATTTGAAAGCTGCAAAAAGTTAGAAAAAGAAGGCAAATAATTAAAAAACTATACAAAAATAAATCACAAAGGCCAGTTAAAAGGATGGTTAGAACTGGCCATTTGACAACATGCTAAAAGTTTACCCAAAAGGGAACCACCCCTTAAATCACAAATATATGGGGGGGGGTAGGTAGGTGGCATTACTCAGTAGTGCTCAAAATGGCTACCCTGGTTGTGTATTGACTTGTTGCATTTGTGCTGTGATTATATAAGTATTTGACACATCATTGAGCACTGACAAGAATCTGATTACTCATGGTTAGCTTAAAGTAATACTGGCATGAAAAAAATACTTTTTAAAATATGAATATATATAAAAAGCTACCTATAGGTCGTGTTGACGATTTTTCACTGACAGGTTTGGTTTTGCAAGTAATTGTTACTTGAAGTCCCTAAACCTGACTGTTTTGCCAACCTGACTGTCCCTTCCCAGCCTGTCAGTTACAGCTTCTAATGCTAACAGACAAATATGGCCGCCCCCTCATAGAGGAACACGGGGGATCAGATAGGGAATGTAAACGCATCAGGCAAATATTTTTATGGCAAAATTATAAAGTTCTTGCAAAGACAATGTTATGATAGATGTAAAAAAATTTACTTTCTGGTGTCAGTATCTATTTAAATACTTGTTGAGAAGAGCTCTGAGCTTAAAGGGGTTGTTTACCTTTGAGTTAACGTTTACTATGATGTAGAGAGTAATATTCTATCATTTTGTATTATGTTTAATTATTGCACTTTTTGTTCAGCAACTCTCCAGTTCGGGATTTCAGCAGTTATCTGGTTGCTAGGGGCATCAAATTACCTTAGGTATTTGAATAGGAGAATTAAACATAAGAAATAAAAAATAACAATGACAATAAAATTATAGCCCCACGGAGCAAAAGTTTTCAAGTAGCTGGGGCCCCATTTAAAGTTGCAAAAAGTCATAACAGGTAGGCAACTACAAAAAATATATAACAAAGACCAGTTGAAAAGTTGCTTATAACTGGCCATTCCATAACTTGCTAAAAGTTATCTTAAGGCTGAACCGCCCCTTTAAGCGTTATAATGAAGGAAAGTAGTTTAAGTCCCTGGCATCTCGGCTAGGACTCTGGACAAGCTCAGAAGCAAATAGGAGTATCGAGAAGCACACCGGGGGCACAAATGATCCTATAAAATCCAGATGTTAGCTCACCCAGCAGGATCCAAGCCAGTATTTGATAAAGGTCTTAAGGTGGTAACATGTTGAGAAAGTGCAATTTGCACATATAGACTGAATTATAGACTGAATTCTATTATCTTGTTTCCTTTTGGTTGGACAAGGCTGTAGGGGTCTCCGTATCTATTTTGAATTTCTAAAAGGGGTTAAACCTTCCCACTTTTGTAGACCTAATCCAAAGCAACCTAGAGGCTTGAGATTCTCAGGGAAACCAGGCAGATACAGATTTGAGTCAGGCTCTGAAACTGGAAAAGAAAATGGCATTGTCACTTATAGCATTGATAGAGTATATATAACGCTACAGAGGTTGAGTTAAGTAGGAAAGAGATGATAATGAAGGGGAAGAGGCAAACAGTAACTGTGATACACAACAAATCAGATTATAAATCAGTTGTTCATTTACCTGGGATTGTACAGGAGATTCTGCATTTATTGTATTGTGTCTTGATTTTCATGACACACAGAGCCTGTTTTCAGTTGCATAATAAGCATAAATCCTTTATATTCCTCCTACTGTACAGGAGTGAATTAAATGTAACATGAACAGTTTTCATACAGAGTAGGATCAAAATGTTTACTAAACTGAGCAGAGAAGTGGGTGGAATTGGTTAGTAAATATTGAAACACTCTTTACTCACGTGAAGAGCGTTTTTATAGGAAATGTCATGCCATTGTAGACTAAATTGTTCATCACGAAGACATAGAACCCTCGGCAGCAGAGTCAACATCAGCATTTTGAATGTGGAAACAATGCCTGATACTGTGATAAGTGCTTTATGTATTTTTACTGTAGGAAGAATATGGCATGTTTAGCAGCAGGGATTGAATGAGCCAACAAACCTCCGTGGCAGACCCTAGAATAAAGATAGCAGCGGCAAAAGTAGCTAAAAAAGATCAAGTGGAGAGAGAAACACGTTGGATATAAGAGATCTAATTACAGCGAAGCTGAATATCATTTATATAGCTAATCTGATTAGTTTGTAGCAAAGGCAATAACATCTAGCCAGATGCATATCTACTAATGGGCATTTAATCACAGGAGGCAGCTTCAGAGATTAATGACCATGAGTATTGTTTTAAAATAACATTTAAAATGTGCTTTCCTTAGGTTGTTGGTTTTTTTCATCCAGACTTTGCATGTAAATCCTAGTCAACACCTGGGCCAGGATTCATCCATTTTAAAAATCACATTAACGTTATGACCACAGGAGTCTGTAAACAATATGGTTATATAAAGTTTTACATTAATGGGCACTGTGCTGGGACTTTAAATCTGTAGATGCATCTGTGGTGAATGGGGATAAGGAGCCCACTCAGTTCTCCTGACATTTACAAGTGAGTCTGGCCTCATGGTTGAAGAAACAATGCCTTAGGTCCGATATGCAAGTTCTTTTGACATGTATAAATCCGTTCAGTTACTTTTATATACTTGAAAATAATGGTATGGAATTTGCTCCTTGTTGGAAAAGCTAGCTCTTCTAGATAAACTATACTATATTAAAAAGTCAGTAACCTTTCTTAATACTTCATTAATTGAAAGTTACCCCTTGGACCCATGGGGACACAACTGTTCATTGGGCTCTCTTTCTAACTTATTTGTAACAAATACAGTACTTTGACCATTACTTCTGCTCATTATCCAGTAGGGCACACCAAGGGAAAACTCATGCCCTTAGTCCCACAGCCTGCCTTTGCCCAACCCAATCCATAACTGAATGCCCCCAGTTAGATATTGTTTGATTAGGGAATATTTATGGGCACCTTCGGGCTCCAGTCCTCCTACTGGACAGGTGACCATTCTGTATGTGCTAAGATGCAGTTGAGGGTCATTATCCAATGACTTTTTGGAAAGAGGATTAGGGGGGTACTATGGTTATTACAAAAAATATCCTGCAAAAAAAATCTCCATAAATGTGCAGAACTAAATCATTGTCCACAGAATAACCTCTTTTACTGTTCACTAAATAGAAGATAACCCTTTTTATATTCTGATGGGCATTTAAGTATGGAATAATGTTTTCTGTTGTGCATAAACATGGATATTAGAAATAACCAAGGAATTCCATAACCAACATACTTCAAGGTAAATCCATTTATAGCGATCATGGTACTACTAGGTGACCCCTAGTGCTCACATTTCATGTCCACAGTATGGGTATATGTATCTTAGAAGTCACCAAGGATTTTAATGCCATATAACAGCACAATGCCATAGGTCTTAATACATCATGCTACAGCCATTTCTCCATCAACATGACAGGGCATTTTTAAATTATAGGGATACCTAACCAAAAATGTTTATGTTTGCCTAAAAACAGCATGCAATGTTGTGTAGTTTCAAAATAAACAAAACAAAACTACTATTTGTAAAAAAAAAACACCTATTATTTGTATAGTCATAGGGGCAGATATATAATGGATCAAACTGGGGAGAATTCTCAACAGGGCCAACTGTTTTATCATTAATCAAAAATGTTCCTGTCTTGTTATGAGAAGTGGGCATCACTCCTGCTTGTAAAAAGTTGACAATGTCGGATTAGTCGACCCCATAATTATTTTTGCAGTTGTAAGTATTGTGTTTGTTGTTGAGTGATTTATTTAATTACAAAGATAGCAAAGGTACTAGAGCTGTAATTGATCAAGAAAAGGTACTTTTCAGACAATAAGATGCACTTTTTCCCTTAATAATCAAGGGGAAAACATAACAGAGAAGGCCTTAGAAGCACAGTGTGATAGGGCGACAAGTTAATTTCTATACTGCAGATGTCACTGCTTTATCATAAACGCTGCACGGCACCCTACCCTCTCACTTGGGCTTGCCGTTCTATTGTTTGGCAGAAGGAACAAGAGGCTTTACGACTGTTACTTTATAGCATAGCAGGTGCGTGCCCAGTAGGTAAAGGAGCGCAGCTGTTAGGCAGTTGGGCTGAGCGGGGCAGGTGTTTTCATGTTCAACTATAAAAAAAGGATAAATTGTGTACAGAAAATAACAAAACCCTGAAGTACCAGTTAGTGAAAAGAGGTAAAAACAAGAGCAATAGAAGAAATCAGGAGTAAAAGACATGTTATATTAGAGATAGAAATGGGGGAGAGAGAAGGGTGGAAATAAAGAACAGAGGAGAAGAATGGAGCAGAGTAGAGATCACTGGTCAGTTGCTGAAAAACAGTTGGGAGATAAGCACAGATCTAATGTTAAACATTTAAAGGAACAGTAACACCAACAAATGAAAGTGTTTAAAAGTAATTAAAATATAATGTACTGCTGACCAGCACTGGTAAAAGTTGTGTGTTTGCTTCATAAAGACTACTATAGTTTTTAAAAATATGCTGCTGTGTAGCCAAGGGGGCAGCCATTAACACTGGAAAAAAGGAGAAAAGGCACAGGTTACATAGCCGATAACAGATAAAACCCCATTACGTTCTACAGAGCTTATCTGTTATCTGCTTTGTAACCTGTGCCTTTTCTCCTTTGAATGGCTGCCCCCATGGCTACACAGCAGCTTTGTTTATATAAATTATAGTAGCCTTTTTGAGGCAAACACTCCAGATGTACCAGTGCAGGGCAGCAGTACATTACGTTGTAATTTCTTTTAAACACTTTCATATTTTGGTGTTACTGTTCCTTTAACAGAATTTCTACTGTATGATTGTTTCCTTTAAATTAGTGGTTCCCAAACTCTTGGTCTGGTCCCATGTGTGGCCTGGAGCATTGGCAGGGTGGGCTCAGTCTGAAGGCTGATTTGAGGAGAAAGCATATTTGATCTCCTAGATACACCTGAAATCCTAACGTCAACTATGGTGAGATTTCATTTTGCTGTCCTTGATATCTTGAGGCAACAGCTCATACACCAATATTATTCTGTAATTTAAGGGGGACACTGGGCCAATCAATGCTTTAAATGCTGCAATTTGGCTGTTTTGACTCCAAAAAAAGTTTTAGTGTCTTCTGGTCAAGTGTGTACCAAAAAATAGGGTACTACTGAACATAAAACTTACAAAATGAGATCTGAGACAGAAAATAAAACACTTTATAATATTGTATTACAAAAAAGGGTAGTTCCCTGCTGAGTATTTTACATGCATTTCTCAGAAAACATAAGAAATAAAATACAGCTCCTATTAAATCATATTTGTTTGGAACATTCTTGTGGGAACAATATCATGCTAATCTTCCTAAATCACAAAACCTTTCATTGGAATGGTAAGTTGGTATTTTACAGGATCAGAAAGATTAGCAGAATATGTAACAATAATGGATTTCACAATAGGGTGTTTGTAAAACCTTAAAGGAGAAGGAAAGGTAAAAACTAAGTAAGCTTTATCAGAAAGGTCTATATAAATACAGCCATAAGCGCTCACAGAAACGCTACAGTGAGTCCTCTATCAAAAGAAACACAGGATTTCCTGTCTCCTTTTTTGTAAACATGTTCTTAGAGTGTTTGACCCTACATTCAGCTGCTCTAACCACTCTTCCTTCTCCTGCACCCCCCTCCCATAAGAATTCACTCCCCCTCCCTTGTGATCTGAGCTACCAACGGCTAGAGCTGCTGAAATGGCAGCTGCCGTCTTAAACAAACAGAGGGAGTTTCTAGGGCTCTTTACTTAGGTATGGTAATAGTTTCTGCAGAATAAATATAGTGTTCCAGCTTGCACTAATGTGGCAAATCTATTGGCAGTAAAATGCCAAAATGACTTTCCTTTTCCTTTAATGAACATTATCCCAAATTCATTGGCTTAACCTTTGTATTTTCTTTCACCAGGGTCTGCTTGAAATTGCCAGTTACCATGGATGAGGCAGTGGATGTCACGACAGAAAGCAACTCTCTTATTAAAGCAGTTTACCAAAGCCGACTGCGTCTCACGAGATTGTTATTGGAGGGAGGAGCATATATCAACGAGAGCAATGATCGTGGAGAAACCCCACTGATGATTGCTTGCAAAACCAAACATGTGGACCACCAAAGTGTCAGCAAGGTCAAAATGATTAAATATCTGCTAGAAAACAATGCAGATCCTAATATCCAGGATAAATTTGGAAAAACTGCCTTAATGCATGCATGTCTGGAAAGTGCGGGTGCAGAAGTAGTCTCTTTGCTATTAGATAGTGGAGCTGACCCCAGCCTCCAGGATCACACAGGTTTCTCTGCATTGGTGTACGCAGTTAATTCAGAGGACAAAGAGACTCTTAGAATTCTGCTAAATGCCTGCAAGGCCAAAGGCAAAGAAGTTATAATCATCACAAAGGACAAGTCTGCATCTGGAAAGCAGACTACAAGGCAGTACCTCAATGTTCCACCATCTCCAGGCATTGAAGGAAGCACCTCTCCCAGCCCCTGCACATCACCTTCAGATATTGAGCTAAAAACATCTCCCGCTCCAACTTCAAATACACTTGAAACAGAGAAAGAACTTTTCAACTTTAAAGAGGCCTCCTCTTCTTGTGGATTTAAAGGCTCATCCCAGCCAGGCTCTCCTACAAAGAAACCTCATTTATCGCATGTTGGAGGAAAGCTTCCTCTTCTTCAGAGGTTGCACTCTGAGCCCTGGTTAAAAATCCCACCCTCGCTGCTACATCAACACAAAGTATCTTCTCTGCAAGAAGAGCTGCAGGACATCACTCCTGACGAGGAGCTCTCTCTTCAGATGAATGAATTGATGTTCTCTAAACGGTACTTTACACGCCACCAGAGCATTGATGTGAAGGACGCAACTCATTTGCTTAAAACTTTTGACTCAGCAGGAGCAAGAAAACTATCATACGATGAAATCCACTCACATTCAATTTATCCTGAAGCCATCTCAAACAGGCCAGAAACCCTTCCTGTAGATCAAGAGCCCGATTTGATGCACTCCATATCAGTTTCAAGCTTGAAAAGTATTGTACAAAGGAGAAATTTAGGTGCAAATCACTATAGCTCTGATTCCCAGCTCACCACCCGTGCTGGCCCTGCTGGAGCAGCAGAAGACAGCAAATCTCTTTTGGAAAAGAAGAAAATGTTATGCCCACAACAACTGCTGACAGGTTCAAGAGAATCTCTAGAGAGTGTATCTGTAACTCCTTTGAGCAGAAGAAACCATGCCATTTTAGAGAGACGTGGCTCAGGGGCATTACTCTTAGACCATATTGCTCATACCAGGCCAGGGTTCCTCCCACCTTTGAATGTGAACCCTCACCCGCCTATCCCAGATATAAGTGTCCACAGCAAGCTCATGTCTTCAGGAACAAAACCACTCATACCATCAGCTCCACTCCTCCCAAAAGAACCAAAAAGCAAGAAAATGCTCCTACGGAGGCATTCAATGCACACCGAACAGATCAAACAGCTAATGAACCTTGAGGAGATTTTTGGCTAATGTGGCCATTCAAGGGCATGTCTTCTTTTTGGTTTTTTTTTTGAAAATTCAACAAGGTCACTAGCCCTTTGCACCCGGTGCACAAATGCTTCAGACCTTTTCTGTAAAGAAAACAGAGCCGTTCAGCTTATGCTGGATAAATTATTCAAGCAAAGAAAGTGCTTGTTATTTAGCAGTAATTACAGTTTTCTCTACAATATAAATGAATTGCTGCTCTACACTATTTGCTTACACCAGACCTCAAAGAGTGTTTGGAAAGACAAAGTGACTGAGGCGGCTGCCAATGAAGGCAATGTGCTAGGCAGAGAACTCAAACCCCTGAGTGTAACTGGGACTAATATGCGAATGGATGTTTTTTTGCCGCTAGAATATTCATATTTCTATGTTACATTTACCAGTGAGGTGAATAATGACAAGGAAATATCACTTGCACTTATTGTTTAGCAACCCTACATGCTTAATAGCATGTAATTGCCTTTTTTTCCAATGAATTTCAGCCATTTTCACGTGTATCACATGTTTATAAAGCATCCTTGCCTTTGGATGAACTAACATTTGCCTTGTTATCTGAAGGCATATTTTTAATCTCCAAAAAGGGTCAGAACATGAAACTGGATACGTCTGCTGACAGAATGAGTTCTACATCCTTGATTTCCAGCATGTCCTATATACACAAATGATGTGGGCGGAAACGCAACCTCTACTTTTGTATTTTTAATGATTGCCAGTTGCACAGATGTACTTTGGTATAAATAGAATCCTTGTGCTACATATTAGATATACACCTTGCATTACATTTGTGCTTTATAAACCCTATATATCATATATTATTCACCACATTTGCTGCTACTGAGGCCAGGAATTAGAAATGACTGATCCGATGGCCTCCCTGTGGTTCTGGAAATGAAGGCTAAAGTGTTTCCTGCTGCAAAGGGCCAGATTTTCAGGTATCAAAAGGGCCCATGTAAGCTAAATGGACTGGATGGACTGGACTGTAATGGCTGATAAAGTAGGGAAGAGGGAAGGACAGACTTGCCCTAGTGCTGCAATGTACTGCAAGGGCTTTTTATTGGAATGGCACAGTGCATTTTCCGATATCTAGGTGTGAATATGAAGGGCTGTGCGCATTATTCTGCTTGTTTTGCAGCAGCTGCCCTGCCGAGGCCTCCCCTGACCTGCATGCTGGTGGCGCTCTCCGCTCACTCTTCCAGCTGCATCAATGGACGTTAAACCAAAGAACTGCAAAATAAAACTCAAAATCTCACTTTGTAATACCAAATATTTAATAGTGGGAAGCTGAAAAAAAACCCAGTACTGTGACGTATCGGTGCAATCACTGCTGATTTTGCATGAGGCAGGATTAACCCTAGTTTTTATTTTGAGTTATAGAGGTTGGGGGTTATTGTACCATGTTAACCCCCCACGGTGTAGATTTTATTGATAAGTAAGGCAAATTGATGAAAGCGGAATTCTGGCTGAGCCAGAAATCTTACTCTACGTTGCTCTTCATGGATCTGGAATTGCACAATTTGAAACCTGTTTTTTTTTCTATGTTAATTTCCAACCAGCTATTTAAAATCCTTTAATACTGAAGGAATGTGTCATTTTATTTAGTCCCATACAGACCTGACACAACCTTGACTCCCTTAACTGCCATTTCACCTTTGTTTTATAAGCTCAGTTTGAATAAGAATTCTAATTTAAATGTAAATAGCAAAAATATAACTGTACACTGTGTTATAGTGTGACTATGAAGCGTGGAGCAGCTGTTTTCATGACTATTTGAAGAGATACACAGAGATGTATTGGAAGTGGTACTTAAATAATTGGACTATTAGGAGAAGGGTACTTTAAATGGCTTTTGCACATTAGTAGGAGAGAATTTCACTCTTTTAGATGTGAACAAATGGACTTTTGCTGTTTTGTGAGCTGCATAATCAAACCAAGTGCTGCTGGAAAGAATACTAGAAAAACCTACGTGAGCATATTTAAGCTCTGATGTATTTATTGATGCTTGAATGTTATACTTGTATAATTTCTGGTAAATTATAGTAAACATGGGCAATATTTGTCAATATTACTAAAGTAATATCTATATTATTACATGTCTTAGTTTAGACTTTGTATAAAATAGGCCTTCGGTATTTATTTTCATGCTATTGTTTTCTTTATCATTAGGTAATCAGGAAGGGGAGATAATAAGGGCAAATCGTATTGTGTATGATTTATTTGGTATCCTTATTACAAGCTGCAATTGTCATACTGCTTACCTTGGTGAGGTTTAGAACTAGAAGCAGCGTCCCTTCATATTAACTGGATCATACCATCAGTGCAGACTCCCCAGTGTGAAGCTTTAAATATTCCAACTCACTTCATATGTAATTACAAATTATCAAAGGGATAGTATAACACAGTAAGCTATGGCTTAGTCTCTGTTTGAAGAAAAATGAAAACTTACATTACTTGTATTTAGAATAAAGGAAGAAGACCATGTGATTGCTGGGGGGCCCAGTGGGTCACTGACTAATGAACAGTTTCAGTACGTTTATGAATAATACCTCAAAGATTAGTGGAGCCCTAAATGATTCTGACTTAGGATGCAATATCTGCTAATTATATCACTGTTTAGTACAGCTATGGGACCAGTTATCCAGAATGCTCGGGACATGGGGTTTTCCGAATAAGGGGTCTTCCCATTATTTGGATCTCTATACCTTAAATCTACTAAAAAATCTTATAATAGGATTGTTTTACCTCCAATAAGGATTAATTATGTCTTAGTTGGGATCAGGTACAGGTACTGTTTTATTATTACAGAGAAAAGGGAATCATTTAACCATTAAATAAACCCAATAGGACTGTTTTGCCCCCAATAAGGGGTAATTATAGCTTAGTTGGGATCAAGTACAGGTACTGTTTTATTATTACAGAGAAAAAGGAAATAAAAAAAATGTAAATGATTTCATTACAATGTAGTCTATGGGAGATGGCCTTCCTGTAATTCAGAGCTTTATGGATAACGGGTTTCCAGTTAATGAATCCCATATCTGTATACAGTATTATCACCAGAACATTGTACAGTGTTGACTCTGACCTGTTTGTGCAACTTTTTAGAAGATGCAGTAGATGAGTTGGACCAAGCAAGTACTACATTCTATATGCTTGTTTGGATACATTCACTGCTCATTGGATCATTTCTTAATTGAAGGTTGTTATAGGAATTATTGTGTATGTGCTTCTCAGCTTGAGCCCTGTACAGGGGGCTCGGCTCTCCCCACTATAGCACATTACTAGTTGAGTTGCAATATCAGCAGAAATGTGTATAATCTGCTATTCCTGGGATATGGTCAAAGTGTCATTTTCTGGGATTGACATGACAAAACTAATTTAATTTACTTGAATTATATTTACTTGATTATTTTATTATTAAAGTTGTGTTGTTTTGTAAAACTATTATTTATTAATGAACATAATTATTTTGTATTATTTTCTAGTTTTAGCATGACTTTATTTATAAGCTGGGAGGTGCAGGCTGCTGTCCAATGAGAGATTTATGTAAGCGAATGTAATACACTGTTCCTATAAATACATTTTGTTCAGAGAAATAACTTGAAGGCCATGAGCCCCATTACTAAACACGGTGCTGGTCCTTTCCTCATTGCTCCCAAAAATCTATGTCCTCCCTCTAATTATCTGTGGTTGTGCCCATACGCTGAGTAACTGACAGTACCGTGCTGTGACTGTGATAAGGGGCAGACTATATACATGTAACAGAGATCTGCTTTTCAGCAAGGAACTGTCTATATGATCCATCATCTGAACCATTCAGCGACACACTATGAACATGACAGTAATGTTACTTTGCTGTAGGAAATGTTCCCTCCTGCTTATGTAGTGACAGCTAAAATGCAGCAATATATCAGTGAGGGATTTTTTGTTGCAAAGCAACAGCTGCCTATTAATGCTATTTATATGTGTTATTATATACATAATCGTTATACAAAGTTCTGTCTCAGCTGGGAGTAGACCACCAGTAAAAAGATCAGTACAAGATATATTTGTTCCACTACTTGTTTAAATACCAAAAACATATAACAATTGTATAAAATAGTAATGGATAAGTTGCACTTGCCAAGCCTAATAACCAACACCGATGGAGTATTGTTATCTTGCTGTAGTGCTTGTGTGCATACTGCATATATTCCCTGGAGCCCTTCTCCTTGCCAACTTGTTCTGCATTCTAAACATAAAAGAGATTGGCTGAGCCTTCACAGTAAAGGTGGCCATACATGGGCAGATTTAAGCAGCCAATTCAGGTCCTCCAGGCTGATTCGGCACCTTATCTGCCCATGTATGGGGACCCCTGATAGGCTTACCCGACCGATATCTAGCCTAAAATCGGGCAGATGTTGATCAGGCAAGTTTGACTTTCCCGTCAGATCAGGGACCACATCGGCTCATTGATGCAGTCCTCGCTCCGAAGGGTCCTATATTTGGTGACCTTGCCAAACGAGTGGGTCTTATAGTGTATTCCCACCTTTAGACCTAGCAGTGCATAGAAAAACTCTGTCTCCTAAACACTGAATGTCTCAGGGACCTTGGCTCCAGACCAACTACAGAAGTTTGCCTGTGTGCATCTCTTCTGCATTAAGCTACAATGGTATGGTGTGTTGTCAAAGATAGCAAGCTCTCAACTATCATTATGGCAGGGTAGGGTAAGGTCACTGCCTACAGATGAGCTCTGTGACATGGGATCATAATTCTTTAGCTCCATCAAACAATCATGCCTGTAATACCTGGCTTCAGGCCATAGTAAGCAGTATTTAGATACACATTCGTTTTTCAGTGCTCCTGTGAGAGCAAGTCTAAAAGACTCACTGCATAGTGGTAACAATGTTAAGTTTGTCCCACTATGCCCCCAGTAGAGAAAGTCTCATTATGCATCTCATGTATGCAGCACCAACGTATCCCTGGAAAGCATTTTAGGACAATTGTGTAACAAGGTGCAGATCACTTTATGGAGTACTGTAACCAGACTGTGTTTGGCAGAACTTTATTTAGATTTAACACTCTGAACTGTTGTACTCACTTATCATACAGAAGTCCTGCTCGGTGATGTTTCCTTTTGCAGAGTTAGAAAAGGAAGTTGTTAACTTAATATTATTTGCTATTTCCTTCGAGAAAATATTTCTGTAAGTGCTGAATGTACAAATAAAGTTAATAAACCCACTTCTCTCT
Organism: Xenopus tropicalis; assembly: GCF_000004195.4. Lineage (NCBI taxonomy): Eukaryota > Metazoa > Chordata > Amphibia > Anura > Pipidae > Xenopus > Xenopus tropicalis. Next base: position 182,205,597 of record NC_030677.2, read on the forward strand.
CTCATTTCTGTGGCACAGTCTGCAAGACATGGATTCATTATATGGGTATGGGACCTGTTATCCAGAATGCTTGGGACCCAGGGCTTTCCAGATAAGGGATCGTTCTGTAATTTGGATCTCCACACCTTAAGTCTACTAAAAAATGATTTAAACATCATTTAAACCCAATAAGATCGTTAAGCCTCCATTAAGGATTAATTATATGTTAGTTGGGATCAAGTACAAGGTACTGTTTTATTATTACAGAATTTTTAATAATTAAATTTATTTTCTTATAATGGAGTCTATGGGAGATGGCTTTTCCGTAATTTGGAACTTTCTGGATAATGGGTTTCCGGATAACGGATCCCATACCTGTACAACATAAAAGCAAGGGGAAGTCATTGTGAATATACAGTTAATTGATTAAATGATCTAAATGATTTCACATGAGATTGTGTAACATAATTGTATACAGTAGGAGCTGAGATCTTCACACTTCAGGAGTTGCCCTTATGGGCAAAAAAAGCTTTATCATTGCTTTTCGAATGGCCCCTTATATACAAATACACAGTGATCATATCCCTCCTTCAAGGACATGTAAACTCCAAAATAAAATTGTGCCTACAGAAAAGAAAATATAACTGTAAGTAACCTTCCAATATACAGTTGGTTTGAGGTTATTTGTTATAGCTGTTATCCCTTTCTGCACTGCTGGTTGTAGCATACATCAGCCTTGCATGTTGCTATTAACTCGGAACAGGACAAAGGAGAGAAAGATACTGCTTGTAGTAGCAGTTATATTTACAAATAGCATTAAAACCATTAATAATGTGTAAATAAGGGATAATCCTGTTCCAGTTATACTCCCAATTTTCCATTGGCTGCATGCACAGAAGCCCTTTTAGCAATGTGACCAGTCAATGTCTGTATCTTTACCCAACGTGACCAGTCAGTGTCTGTATTTTTACCCAACGTGACCAGTCAGTGTCTGTATCTTTACCCAACGTGACCAGTCAGTGTCTGTATCTTTACCCAACGTGACCAGTCAGTGTCTGTATCTTTACCCAACGTGACCAGTCAGTGTCTGTATCTTTACCCAACGTGACCAGTCAGTGTCTGTATCTTTACCCAACGTGACCAGTCAGTGTCTGTATCTTTACCCAACGTGACCAGTCAGTGTCTGTATCTTTACCCAACGTGACCAGTCAGTGTCTGTATCTTTACCCAACGTGACCAGTCAGTGTCTGTATCTTTACCCAACGTGACCAGTCAGTGTCTGTATCTTTACCCAACGTGACCAGTCAGTGTCTGTATCTTTACCCAACGTGACCAGTCAGTGTCTGTATCTTTACCCAACAAGACCAGTCAATGTCTGTATCTTTACCCAACGTGACCAGTCAATGTTTGTAATGTTACCTAGTACCATAATGCATACCAAGACTAAATTTGGCAATAATCTTCTCATCTGTCTACATTTTAAATGTTTGGCAGTGCCAAAAACTTCATATACTGTTGTGGGCCACTTTCCCAATTCTAGATATTCATACTAAATGGAGGGACCTCCAAAGCAGCATGGGGGATGGCATGGCAACAGGTCCATGAACAGGTGGTTCAGAACAACTGCTTCCAAATAGTGGGATGAAAAAATAACAACAAACATTCTGCTTATTTGCATGAGCCCTTTGGGTAGAATCAGGCTGTCAATGAAGTGGAAATCACCATTTCTTGTTATTTCTTGCTTGTTTTTTAGTGGAGTCCAATCAGATACATATTCCAGGCTTTTGTTTTGCAGGTGCAGAGATAATATCCACGAGGTTAAAATAAATAAAGAGACAAATTCATTCAAACAGCTCAAAGAAATTTGGGATAGAGACAGCTGGTCGGGGAGTATTTTAATAGCCTACGGATAATTGCTTTTTAAAGATTAGTTTCTATGCAACAGAATTTCTTGTGAGTGAAAAGCTGCATTTTAATCAACAAATCAAGGTAACGGAATATTTGGCTGCCTGCTAAAACATTAAGCTGCTGGAACAATATAAAAATGGAAATGTTATATATTTAAAATATCAATAAGTGCAACAGCCAGCAAACTTTTTGAGTACTTTTCTGTAAGGGAAGAATGAATGTAGCTATATATTTCATTTACTGTTCTTGCAGTTTTAAATGGCAGGACCCTTCCCCCCCCCCCCCCCCCCATCACCTTGAAGGTTCCATACAATAATGCACCAGAGCTCCAAGTTGGACATGGTGGAAAGCTGGGTGGCAAAGACTTGAGGTAACTGCAAACTTGTTCTGCTCAAGGATAGCAACAGTACATTCAGTACATTCTGAAAAAGACCAGATTAAAACCCTTTAAAGAATTGTTGATTATTGCAGTGAATTTGGTAAGTATGTAATGTTTGTGAATGTCAATAGCAAAGCCTGCTCTCAGCTTCTGAACATGTTCTACCATCAAGGTTATTCTGACTTTTGTCTAGCAGCCTTTTGTTTTCTCCTGCGCCCTTTCCAACAGAAATGATATTGTTCAACATAATATTCATATATTGTCCCAATCTATGCCACCATAAAGAAAACACATATAAAAACATTTTAACCTTAGCAACACTGGTAAACATGGCTAGTGAGGACAGCCACTCCGGGGATACTTAGATTATGATACATAAGAGGGCTGTAAGGTGACTGCACAAATATCTAAACAAATATAACAAGGTGCCCCAGTAAAGTACAAATATCCCCTTGTTGGGAGATGGGGCTTTATTAAAATGGACAAATGGCGAGGGTCTTGCTCTGCCAGGTTGGACATTTATATGTAGGTATGTGTGTAAGGTGACCGCACAAATATCTAAACAAATATAACAAGGTGCCCCAGTAAAGTACAAATATCCCCTTGTTGGGAGAAGGGGCTTTATTAAAATGGACAAATGGCGAGGGTCTTGCTCTGCCAGGTTGGACATTTATATGTAGGTATGTGTGTAAGGGCTGTAAGGTGACCGCACAATTATCTGTCATCCTCTAGAAAGCAACCCTCTCCCTGGGATATTTTGTGTTTAACGATAGAGGAAGCAGACCCTGCAACTGCTGAAGGGCTTGGTGGGGTAATGATAAGCAGCAACTTCTAATGATAATGCTGATTGGCAATAATTTTGCATAGTGATCATACTTCATTTGCTTAACATTATGTGAACTTTTTCCAGTTGTTCCATGTCTACTTGACCAAGGATGTCAGATATGTGAAGGCCTGATCTACATTCCCCAGTTCCTCTGGTGTGGGAGAATCAAGGCAAACAACTTCTCTTCTGGATCTAATTGTAGCTTTTGGCCTCTGAATGTTGCAACAAAGCCTGTTATATTAAAGGAAAACTGTACCCCTGAACATTGCAGGTTTCTATAAAAATATTTAGCATAAAACAGCCCATATGTAAAACACAGTTACTATGAATAACACCTTTGCTTGTGAAAAATATACTTTTTACTGCCATTTTAAAGTACAAACATCCCCTTGTTGTGAGAAGGGGCTTTATTAAATGGACAAATGGTGAGGGTCTTGCTGTGCCAGGTTGGACATTTATATACTAGGTATGTGTAAAAGTTTCTTCTACTTATTTTCAGAGACTCGTGAACAAGCAGAACTGATACCTAAACAATGGTAATTTGCTATATCCTTGACTGTTCTATAGCGCATTTAAAATCACTATTTTGCGGCTCAAAGACATCATAGTAAATTCTGCACTTTTCAGAATTATCTCTGATAAACAGCAAGTCTTCCACAGGATATGTGTCGTCTTTTCCAGCCCAGACTGTCAGGCTGAACCTGCGAAAGGAAACAAAGTTATTGATCGCAAACCCTTATTCTGATGGTAAACTGTTGACAGGTTGAGCAGCAATTTCACTGACCTCTAAAAATAATTACTGCTCAATACAGCTTAATTCCGAATGTGGCAAGCACTCTGATTACGCATTAGACGATAAATAGTAAGATTTTCATTTTTAAAACAGGTCAGGTAGAAAATAAATAACTCTTCTGATGCAAAACTGATTGCATTTCTTTCTTCCTAATCTCACAAAGGCCAAGTGCAGAGACCCTGAGAGAATATTAAAAAGCACAGGACTACATGCAGAAATCTGATGGGACATTAGGGGGGAGATTCCAAGAAAAAGCTGTTGACATTGTGCCCCAAACATTATGACGGGCCCTGCAGAGCGGGTACTGAAGGCAGGGGGAGTATGAAAAACAACCAGAAACAAACATGGAACCTCTGTACCTCTAGCAGAATAGAAAAGCCCATGGAATAGAAAAGGACCGCACTGAATAGTAGGTCATCATGTTCTCTCGGAACTCATGATGAGTTAAACTAATGGGACTTTTACGTACCTCTCTGATGTCTTTAACAGCCATTGAAACTGAGGCCATGACTGCCGAAGTAGTGCTGCCCGCACAGGGAACGTCACAGGTTGGCTCAGTACTTTGCAGATTTTCTCCATGTCCTGCACCATCTCCCAGGAGTAGCCTAGAAACCAAAATGGAAATCACTGGCACTTTAAACTCCAGGGAGTCCTATCACGCAATACAAGAAAAAAGGTCTACAGTGTTGATAACCTTCTAAATAAATATGAACCCAACTTCATTACCAATGATTAATTAACCATTTATTCTGTCTTAATGACAGGACCTAAAAGTTTCAGGGCCACACTGTACCAGAAGGAACAATAACAGTAAGAATAAAAAGCCAACACTGACAAGATGAATACAAAGTGCAGCAGAGCATTTACAATGCTAATGAAGTAGGCGATGCCTACCTGTACATACACAGATCATTTTTCTATCAGCAGTGGGGCCTAGGGTTGGGGGTGCCCAAGGCAAGCACCCCCAGCCGCTATTCTCACTGCACAATGCGGCGCACATTGTCTTGCGCATCCCCTGCAAGCGCGCCTGCACCGAATCCTAGTCTCACATGGAGAGACCTCATACTTACCAAACTTCAGGACTTAAGACTGGCCGAAACTAGTGGCAGTCAGACAAAGAGGTACATGCTAGAGTCCTGGTTGAGATCCTGACCCACGGCCTGCAACCCACATTTTTACTTGCTTTGACCCTCTACCCAACCCTTACCCACAACCCAATCCGTGATCTGCTGACCCCTATTAAACAAGAAGTACTGTTGCTGCAACCCAGAAGTGACATCATTAGAAATAGGAGGGGGAAGAAAAAGACAATTAAAGTGTTTAAAGGAGTAAAATATAGATAATATTGCTAATGTAAGAAATATGGATACGATTTTCTGGCTGCAGGAGTCTATGTGCCTATCTGGCCTACCCCTAGTTCTAGCCCTGATTTATATAGCGCCATTCTCTCCCACATCAATTTACACAGTAAGGGCGATGGCACACAGGAAGATTTGTCAATTACAGAGATTTGTCACATGTGGGTAGCACAAATTTTGAACTGCAACATATCTCCTCATCTGTCATTACCTTACAGCAGTGATCCCCAACCAGTGGCTGGTAACATGTTGCTCCCCAGCCCCTTGGGTGTTGCTCCCAGTGGCCTCAAAACAGGTTCTTATTTTTGAATATTCTTGGCTTGGAGGCAAATTTTGGTTGTGTACTGACAAACAGAACCTCCTGCAGGCTGCACGTGCACTTAGGGGCTACCAAATAGCCATTTACATCCCATATTTGGCAACTGCCAAGAAACTTTTTTATGCATGTGTTGTTCCCCAACTCTACATTTGAATGTGGCTCATGGGGAAAAAAAGTTTGGGGATCCCTGCCCTACGGAATGAGTCACAAAAAATATGGCCTGCATCTGCCTAATTCTGCAGACCCTTCTCTGAACTGAAGCCACACCCATTGGTGATGTCAAAAAGGGTCAGGGCTGGAACTAGGGGTAGGGAGGAGAGGCATGTGCCTAGGGTGCAACAGTAGTGGGGCACTGGGGACAGTCCCTTTTGCTTGCCTGTTTCTAGTTTTGGCCAGTCTGAAGTCCTGAAGTTTAGCCGAGGTAGGAGGTCTGGCAATACCAAAAGCCGGACCCACCACCCACCTGAACCCACACAAGAAACCCAAAATTGTTTGACCCATGGGTTAACCTGTGGGTACTGCATATATCTGCCCATCACTAATACAAATACAGTATATCATTTACACCTACAAATAGTGACATCCTACTTAAGAGCATACACACTGTTTGCACAGTGTAAAAGACAATACAGTGTCAGACTGTAAGCTCTCAACAGTTTACAGTCCAAAACATAATAAAAATACCAAGATGAAGAACCGAGTATACAATAACATAAAATAATAATAAAATGCATATATTTACAGGGATACTGGAACTATTAGGTATAATGTGCCAGTCATACCAAATAACCAATATTCTAAGACAGATTCAAAAGATGCCCTGGTATTTTTAAGTCCTATTCATTTGGTCAAAAATACTCCTTTCCCCAAAAGGTCCAACTAAAAGTGCTGGTCTATTGTAATTCACAGTCATAAAGGGCTTATTTTCATAAATTACCACTGCTGCTCCTTGTATATGCTAATGGGGACAAGAGACAAAAGACGTACTCTTTATCCCTCCTAATCTATTTAGTTGCATTTTTAAAAGACAAAGAAACATCCCCTACCCCATTTGAAATAGCACCCTACAACCATGCAAAATTCTCCCCAAGATGCTGCCCCCTATTCTGGTTTTATAGAAACTTCCATTATTCTCTGTAATAGCATCAAAAAACCTACAGAGAACAAAACCCTTAGGAACCAATAAGATGCTTGCTTTTAAACAGGTCACCAGGAAATTCTGCCTGCTAATTGGTTGCTATGGGTTACTGCACCTGGGCACACTTAGTGCTTTTTATTACATTAGGCCCATGTCTGCAGATACAAATGGGATGGTAAAGTGGCCCTTTCATAGTGCAGTGCTCCTGCAAGGTATTTCAGGGCCGGAACTAGGGGTAGGCAGAAGAGGCAACTGCCTAGGGCGCAATGATTGGGGGGCGCCAGGCAGCAGCCTCTCCTGCCTACCCCTAGTACAGCTTTGCATCGCGCCGCATCGCACACCGCGTCGCGCCCCGCCCCCCGCGCTCGAACTGTGCATGTGCATCAAACCACACAGGGGGGGGGGGTTTGGTGCGATAAAGTGGTGCAGGGGCAAGGTAGCCGACCAGGTTGCCTAGGGCGCCCGGTCGGCTCGTGGATGGTATTTGTGCTATCCAAATGCAAGAGAGAGATAAGGAACTGGCCCTGATGCTCCTTCCATAGCTATTGCGGACGTAGGTTTAATAAAACATATATTGTTAAGAGAGGGGTCAATGTTATAGTTCTAGCTGTTGCTAAGCATTACTGAATACACTGAGCAATGTCTCCCAGAGCAGCAGCAGTTTTGTATTTTTTTTTTTTCTTCAAAACACCTTATATAATTCATGATTATGTGGCCCATGTTCCTAAGATATAGATTGGTTTGGACAAAATATAATTTCTCAGTCGCTATTATTATATTTGGTCTAAATCAGGGGTTTCCAACCTTTTTAGCCCCGCGGCCCGGTAGGAGGCACAAAATCTTTTCCACGGACCGAGGGGGGCGGGGCGCAGTGCGTAATACATGCGACGAGCTGGGGGGGGGGAGGGGGTGCTGCGGCCCACTGCCATGCCGTCCGCGGCCCGGTGGTTGGGGACCCCTGGTCTAAATGACCAAAAAAGCATTTTAATAGGTTAAACAAACAAAAGGAATTCTGGGAATGAATTCAAAACCCCACTGGGTTTGAAGCTGAAGCCAGGACAATAGCTGATCAGATTCCCAACTACAGACCGGTTTCGCCCTTCTTGGGGGCTCATCAGTGTAGCGCAGGGTTTTCTGATCAGCTTAGGTAGAGCCACCATGTGGTTCTACAAACAAATAAATAGGGTTGAGGAGACTGCCTCATACAGACAAAAGCAAACAAAAGGAATTCTGGGAGTGAATTCCAAACTCTTAAAAAAATCCCATTTACATGGGTTTATCCTATAGGCTACAGCTCACCCACTGGGTTTGAAGCTGAAGCCAGTGTAGTTGGGAATCTGATCAGCTATTGTCCTGGCTTCAGCTTCAAACCCAGTGGGTGAGCTGTAGCCTATAGGATAAACCCATGTAAATGGGATTTTTTTAAGAGTTTGGAATTCACTCCCAGAATTCCTTTTGTTTGAATTCATTCCCAGAATTCCTTTTATTTGCTTTTGTCTGTTTGAGGCAGTCTCCTCAACCTAATTTATTTGTTTAATAGGTTAAACCAAATTGTTTGTCCTTTTGGTTGGCTTACAAATCTTTGCCACACCTTAGGAACTAGAATAACTTCATATACTGGGCCAAACAGGGTATTAAATACTTAGGGGAGGTGCCCTTTAACTAAGCTTTTTTTTCTTACTCTGAGCTGCTCTTGAAATGTAATACAGTATGGACTCTGTTATCCGGAAACCTGTTATTCAGAGAGTACTGAATTATGTAAAGGCCACTCCCACAGACTCCATTATAAGCAAATAATTCTAATTCTTAAAATGTTTTTCCTTTTTTGCTGTAATAGTAAAACTGTACCTTGTACTCGATCCTAACTAAGACCTAATTAATCATTATTAGAGGCAGAAGAATCCTTTTGGGTTTAATTAATGATTAAATCATTTAATAATTAATGATTTTAGTAGACTTAAGGTATGGTGATCCAAATTATGGAAAGATCCCTTACCTGGAAAACCCCAGGTCCGAGCATTCTGGATAAAAGGTCCCATACCTGTACATATATCCATCTCAGACTTATGTCACCACCATTATGCCTCAACTGTAATATATTAGAATAACTGGGGCATAATATTATAAATAAAATTGCTTGAAGTTAATATCAAACCTTTCTGAGAATTTATTGGCAATTCGTATTGGCAATTCAGTATTCCCATTCTCACCAAGGATTACTGGGAGTAAGCCTTGCCATTCACAACTATTACAGGTTCCTTATTTCCTTAAAACTAAGTGAAGGGTTGGAAGAATGGATGAGCACTGTGTCAGGTGCAGATTACATTGTGTGGCCTGGTCCTTCCATAGCCAAATACTGGCCTGAGATTATCAGGAGCTGGAAAAGCGCCTTGGCTTTCCCATTGTTTTTAATTCTACATGTTTTGGGGGCCACATATTAAATCAGGAAAAGTATAATTACCTGCTGAATTGGGACTGTCTGTCCAACCATTAATACATATTAATACATGGAAAAAACTGGTAAACAAAGCTATTGTTCTGTAAATTAAAAAACTTCTGGATAAAATCAGGTCTCTGTACAGTTATCTACACTCCCAGCTACTGGGCCTAATACTGTAACTGCAGTTGTACAATATTATACACGTACAGCGGTAGAATTTGCATTTGGTCTATGATTTCTTAATAACATTTTGATAAAAACTAACTTACTTCAGAACTACTTAATGGACATAAAGGGTAAAGAACACAGAGCAGAGTTTATAGGTTTTCTTGTAAAAGTTGCTTACATTTGCCAATAGCACCCACATAAAAAGCTGGTGAATTAGCGATAACCTTTCATTTTGCTGTCAAAGGAAAATTACAGGGTCACACAGAAAATATTTTTAGGCACCTTACTCCCTAAACTTGGTAGATCTACTTTTAATAAATAAAGGACCCCCATTTTATTCTAAAGTGCTGAAACAAGTCATGGCAGATTCTCAGTTAAGACAGAGATCGGGGCTTTGACTGAGTAAACATCGCACTTGCTACATCTCTGATACTTATGCCATAGTCTACTTTTTCATCTCTTGGTCTCATTTCACCAAAGCAACTTTTCCCAGTTGACGACTCTCTTTTTTTTGATGTGCTTTCACATTTCTTTTTTTGTAATGGCTTCTTTTGCACCACCCTCCCAAAGAAAGTAGTGCTGTGCAGTAGAGCCTTCAGCAGGTCAGGCACCCGGTCAATGGGGTTGCACAGGTCTGGGTCGGATCACAGATGCAAGAGTCCATGTTGAGTCTACAAAAACAGACTAGTGCAGGACTCTGCAGAGCATGTTATAGGATTAACCCATACCACAAGTCAAGTGTCCTGTGATTCTAGCATAAAGTTTCCAATCATTTGTATTATTTCAATTTTTAAAAATGTAGTTTTTTAATTTACATTTTTGTATGCTCCTGTTTCTTACGAAAAAAAAACATTGATTTTAGAATCAAAATATAGATAATGTATAACCCCAACCCATGTATCATAAAAAAAGCTACCAACATCACACAGCCCACACACAGATTTATAGATTAAACCTGAATTTCTTTCTGTGAGAAGAGAAAAACAGACTGAATGGGAAAAATATTTGTCCTTCACACAATGTTCAATACCCACATTTTCCATCAACAACGTCAGGACCTGCAGTTACGACTTTTACAATATTCACACACCAAGGACAACCTTTGTCGTGTAGAAGAGAAGCACATATGCAAGCATTCAATCAGTAAGTGCTTTGCAGTACATAACATCACCTTCAGTCCTGTTAGGCGAGCAGATACTGCGGAAATGATTCATCTACAGTAATGTGAAGCAGCAGCTCTTGCTAGATGGTATGGGATTCTAGTGCCATCTCTTACTTTAGATTGATAAAAGCAATAAATCCCTTATAGAGTTGCAGTGTGTGCTGTCAGGTATACAGGTTAGCGATATAAAACACCACATTCTGCACGCTCTGTTATTCACAAGCCTAGGGAAATCAATTTTACTTGCACTTCTCACCCTGAATGGTTCCAAGGCAGGTCTTACAGTTTGCCTTTAAGATCCAGATTGAGACTGAAAGTCTCTTAAACATAAGTTCTAATCAGTAAGTCGAAATCTGGATGAATTCTTTTTTTCACTGAATAGTTACAGATCTAGGCCCATACATTGCAGGAACCTGCCTCGTCCCTGCTTTAAGCAGCAGCAGCTTATTGGGACACAGACTTTGTATAGCTGTACTCTGTTTCACAAAAGTTGGTGTGATACTCGAAATCCATATATCAGTCAGATGTTGCTGATAGAAGGGGTTACCAAAATGGGCAGCAAAGCAAGGGATAGAGGGTAGGTGCATGTGGCTTCTAACAGCCTTATATGTTACATCAGGACATTATCCTCTCTCTCGAGTTTAATACTGTAATGTGGAAGACATCTCAGGCTGCCTTTATTCAAGTCCGGAGTACACAGAAGCAGAAACTCCTATGAAACACTAAATAGAAAGAAGAAACGAAGAAGGCAGGTTAATACACCTTCTGGGTCCAAAAGGCTACCATGGAAATGTGCACACAATCCAGCTCACATACATTTGGATCATAAGATCAAATGTAAAATGATAAAAATATAAATAAAAAAAATATATATTTATAAAAATATAAAAAAAATCCCAACAGCAAAACTTAAAAATATCCAGAAGACCTCTTTAGGTGGCTGTCCCTCTTCTGAGATCCAGTACTGCATTTATGACCAGAAATCTAAGCTAAGAAGAAATGTGCACATTAATCATTGTCAGATTCTTTTCTGCATCAGTATGCAGAGCATTCATTTATTTGTTTATGCACTCCAAAACTCAGGGACAGACTTGTTGCAAGTTATTTTAACAGCAGGAGGAGTCCTGAGACAGAGTGCTCTTACACGGGGCATGGAGCTTCCAAGGGTTTATATAGTAGCGCATTGATTGTGTTTTTTGGACTGATTTATATACTGTGTGTACTACTCTGAGAAGACTTCAGTAAATGCATTTTTTTCTGTATCTTTTACCTTGGTTTTCTTGCCCAGGATGCCATCCAGTGGTCCAGCCCAAAGATAAAGTCACGTCAGGGAAATATGACATTACTGAATTTATAAACTCCTTTGCATCCACTGCTTTGGCCTTTCCACCAGGTCCTGAAAGTATGTCTGCATTAATCCATATAGGTTGTTTAACTGTGGCTTTCATAGCTGCCAGGATCTGCAATGATGGCAGGACTGCTTCTATACTGAAAAAGAACACATTCAAGCTTTTATTAAAAAGAAAAAAGTATTGACTTTGAAAAACTCTGAAAGTTTTAGATACTTCTAAATATGCACCTTACAGCCAAATGCAGAAAACAAAGAACAATGCCCACAGCTTTACAGCAGGTTTAAAGCAATAGACCAGGAATGTGACCAGGTCCCAGTGTAATTTGTGCATTGTTGCTTAACTGGGAAGTGAACAGTTTAATATCTCTGTGCTTTCTTTAAAGGCAAATGCACTTGAATTTGATCCAAAGCTTGGGCAACTTTGGCTGGTGAATCCAAATGCAGATATTACTGGAATATGAACTTGCCAATAGACATGTATACTCCGACCACATTCCCTCAGTGTCATCAATGGCCAAGTACAGCCATTCATAATATCTCCATTTTAAAAGGGGAAACAAAGGCTTAGACCTCCAAAAAGGCCCATACTTTTTGTTCAGCCACTAGACAAGGGTCCACTGTGATTTGTTTTTTTTAACTTTCTGCCATGTTAATATATTAAACAAGTCTTTGTTTGCCAGTACCAGCACCATTTGCCCAAAATTGGCATCACAGATTTGGTATCAGGTTAGTAGGGAAAGCAGGCTAGTGGGATTATGTATTGGAATGCTGCCTTGGCCAGGTTCTTAATCAACTTCTACCAACTACCATTATGTATAAGGTACCTATATATTCTACAGTACTGCACAAACATGACAGTGACTTTTAAACTGCTGCCGTCTACTGGACCAATATACAAGCAACTAAAAAATAAGACTAGCAATTGAAACCACGCAATATGTTCAATATGTTTATCAGTTGCTAGGGTCAGTGAGGACACATACTGTCACATACTCACTGAATTTACACTGCCCATTGCTTTTTCTGTACAAACTGTATAATCTGCATTTTTGTTATAAAGCAAATCTGGCAAAAGCACAATTTAGGTATGCAAAAAAAAACCTGTCGGTTGCAAAAGTGCTCAGAAGAGCAGTGAGCAAATTTTATGGATTGGCGTATGTCCCCTTTAATAGGCTGAATTGTTTCAGCTGTATTCAGAAGTCCACATCATTATTCTGTTAAAAGACATAAGAAGTGAGGTGTGTAATAACCATTGATCTGATATGTCTCTCCAGAATGGGGTGAAAAAAGTTGCCTGCATTGATCCCACAGCTGCACTGAGAACAATCAGGCAGAGATTCCTTGGTCAATGGGGTAGAGTCTCCAACCAGTTGGGCCACAGACTGAACAGACAAAGAGTGCATGAGGGCCATACATGGTATCAGAGCCTCTAGTGTTCAGTCAGGGGGTTTGCACACCACATACTTTTTTTTTCTTAAGAATTTTTCTATCGTAAAACCAAGAAAGTTTATAAAAATGCTTTGAAAGAAAAATGTCACACAGAACAATATTTTGTACAGTAAAATTTCACTTTTGCATTACTTGATTTTAAGATAATGCACTTATACCTTTTCAGTATTAAAAGAATAAGGTTTTTTAATGCATTTCCCTAAATTTACATAATTTTTTATGATCCCCCGAAAATTGTAAAATGCTTTCGGCAAAAACAATAATTTGCTATTAAGTAAAATGAGTAAATACTTTTATTAGGGGCTATATTTATACACCGACTATAGAAGTAGTCATTATTCTGCTTAATAAAGTGGGCACCCATTAGAATCAGTGTTATACAGAAAACAATGACCCAGCAGCAGAGGGCCCCCTGCGCCGCTACGCCCCAACCGTCCCCATTTGTTTTGCAAAGATTATAAACTAATAAATCTAAAACCATTGTTGCCTTCTTATGAGCGGTTGCAAAGTTACATGAAGTTCTTATCTATATAATATACATTTTCTTTTCCCTCTGGGTCAGCGAGTTTGCTCGGTTAGCTGCGCGAGTAACCAAATAATCATTGATTAACAGTACTAAATCCAATAGTGTAATTTCACTTTAAACCGCAAGGGTCTGACGAATGCAGTGTGCAGATTTGTTCCAAATTTAACACACTGTGTAATTTAGTGTTGCATAATGTCTATTCAGAGTTCCAGGCAATTTTAAACAGATTAATTTCAAAACTGACATTTTCTTTTTGACTAAAGCCTTTACAAACACCTACGGCATCTGAATCTTTCTGTAAAATGATGTTCTTCAGCCCACATAGTTTTAAGTTAAGGAACTTGTCAGTACATTGATATACATTAGAAAATAGAAGAAAAACCAACTTCAAGTCTTTTTTGTTTCCTATAGGATTCTGGATTTGATCTTTACACAGCACATCTTGTGAATGGAAAGGATAGAGAGTATACTATACTTGCTTGCACATATTACTTACATATCAATGGGGGAATGTTCTATAGGTCGCTAACAGGAAAAAAATGTTCACAATGCGAATAAATATTTACATTGCAAATATTTTTCCTTTGCACAAATGTAACATACCTTTGGCAAACCCTTTTCCCCTCATGCAACAGTAGGATAGAGATTGTGAATTAAATCATCAATTACACCAACTTTAAGCAAGTCTTAAAGGAGACATATCCTATAAAAATTAAGAATATATCAGTGAATTATACTCCTCCAGATATAGAAGGTTTGTGGTTAAAAAAGTTGTGTTTCAGACTGATTTATTGAGAAATTCCACCAAAACCCCACTAGTCCCGCCCATCAGTTCCACTTCCTGTTGGCTGACTTCTCTGGATGTGCAGGGGAGCCGCCGGCCCTCCGTACACTGCACTGTAGGATAGGAACCAATCAGCAGCTAGGCTGACCTGATAAGGAACTGAAGCCTGTCTGTGCTTGTGTGAGTGCAGGGCTGTAATTGGCTCTCCCCCTCCTACTGTGCTTCTGGCAGGGACCATTAGGACACGCCCACTCTCCATTTCAAACTCGGACAGAGAAGTGAGGGGATCTATAGGGAGCTCCAATAAAGGGGCCAGATACAGATAGGATTAATTTTTAGCCCAAAGCGAAACCAGCACCGTATATTATTCATAATTGCCTACAAAATTAGGGTTTTCCCATTTATCCAATATGTCTCCTTTAAACATTCAATTAAATGTCACAATGCAATAATAGTCTAATGAAAAATATTACATTGTGAAATGCAAATTTATATTCTTATTTGTACACAGTTTACGGTTTGGGACTTTTATTACATTCCCTCTTAGTGTTTAAGGCTTCATTATATGCTACACATTTATTCCATTGCCTTTGTCATACCGCCCTGATGTTCCCTATAAATAAAGGTACAGAGATCATGAATAAAGGGAGGCATGTTTGCTTCATTTAGATATGTTCCCCAAGATACTAATTTCCTGCAGTGAGTTACAGGGTTTTGCAAAAATGTTTGCTAACACACCTTAAAAAAAAAAAGGCAAACATGTTTATCAAGTTGAAATGCTTGCCTAAACAGACTGATAAAAATGAAGTATAAGGGAAAGATTTTTATTGCATGGAAGAATCCATTTTCTGGCACCACAGACTCTATTCTATTTCCTTTCTAGCAAACAACAGAATCTCTATTTTGTTTTATGGCAGGGATTCTAAATCTATATAGACTAATGGCTCATGGGGGAACTGACCAGCTGTAATCAGGCCAAAACCATCAGTGGTCAAAATGCAACTCTTGTTAACAACCTCTCTCCATTTAAGCCTTAGGGAAATGTTCTTGATTTAAAGGAGAAAAAAAGGTAAAAACTAAATAAGCTTTATCAGAAAGGTCTATGTAAATACAGCCATAGGCACTCATAGAAATGCTGCACTGAGTCCTCTATCAATAGAAACACAAGATTTCTTATGTTTTTTTTTTATAAACATGTTCTTAGGGTATTTGACTCCTTGTCTCAGAAAAATCCTTTATTCCTGGGCCAGTGGATGTACAGTTCTCCCCTCTCTCCTGCTCCCCCCTCCCATAAGAATTCATAAAACTCCCCCCCCCCCACCCTTAGGAATGTGTGATCTGAGCTATAACAGCTACAGCTGCAGCAGGAAGCTATGAGGAACAAGCTAAAATGGCAGCTGCTATCTTAAACAAACAGAGAAAGCTTCTAGGGCTCTTTACTCAGGTATGTTAAAGCTTTCTGCAGAATAAATATAGCATTTTAGGTGGCACTAATGTGGCAAATCTATTGGCAGTAAAATGCCAAAATGACTTTCCTTTAAGAAATTACCATTTGGATAAAACCCCTGATATACTAGCAGGCCACATCCCCACTGGACTGTGGTAAGTCAGACAGCTGTCAGTATGAAATTTCAAAACTGCAGTTAAAGGAGAGCTGAATCCAACTTCTGTACCAGCCCAAGGCAACCCCAGCCCTTTAACAGGGAAGATCTGTGCCCCAAAGATGCCCCAGTAGCCCCCCATCTTCTTTTCTGCTGATTCCCTGCCCATGCTCTGTGCTGCTGTCACTTACTGAGCTTAGGGGCCCACTCACACTATACTGTATATATAGAAACAAAATATACTGTCTATATATAGAAAATAAGAGTCACGATACAAGCCTGAAGTTATGGAGTAGAACTGAAATGTTATGAAAGCTTGCTGTGATTATAATCCTAATTAGACAATAAAGGTATCACCTTTACACCACTTTTGTTATGATTCATATGAAATGTACTACTCCATAACTGGGCTAAAGTGTAATAGAATTATACTATGTCGATTCTCTGTCAAACAGAGATGTAACAAACCGTATTTCAGTCAATTAAAAAAGAAAACTTGCCCAAAAATGTAGCACAGCTATATCAAATTCTCTCGTCATTTTAAGTTGGACAGCAGCACAAGTGCCTTCAAAAATGAATGAAAAATCTTCCCCTGAATCCATACAGATATTATAGTGTCCCCAAAACAGCACAGACTACAGTTTTACAGAATAATTTATGTCGTAGCCAAAAATGCCCCCTAAACTGGACAAGTGGCATAACCTGTCTTGCCAACCGCCATGCACCAGACACCATACTACATAAGCTTATGTATTACACTGTGCAACACGCTAGGCAGGCAATCATTTGGCACTAAAATGGATGCAGGATTGTGCCTATCAATATAGTCTCTCTCACACACGCTCTCCCACAGCAATATCCATGAGGTGCATTAACTCCCTAGACGCCTGGTGTACCATTAATCTGTAAAACTGCTAAAGAAACACATTGCACTCCCTTTGTTACAAAGGATATTACCCCATTTGTTCAGTAACAGAAAGTGGATAAAAGGAGGCTTGCCCCTGATGCTACTGTTGTTCACTTTCTGTGGCTAAACAAATAATGTTATACCCTTTGAAACAAATATGGTGGGACTCCTGTCTGCAGCAACTGCTTATCAGTATAGCACACTAAATTCTGTCTACAGGTGGCCATACACGGCCAGATTTCAGCTGGCGATTCGGGTCCTTAAGACCAACACGGCAGCTTATCTACCCAAGTATGGGGCCCTTCGACAGGCCTCCCCAACTGATATGTGGCCAAAAATTGTCCAGATGTTGTCGTGATTTGTTGTCAGTTCGTGGACCACATCGGCTCATTGATGTTGTCCTTGCCCCAACTTCATTGCAATGCAATACTTTGGCCCTAAGCCCACCCAAGGTGGGCATATCAGAGGAAAGATTTGCTCATTTGGCAACCTAGCCAAACGAGCAAATCTTACCGTGTACAGCCACCTTAACTTACACAAATGAGGGGCAGCTGAATTGTTTGTAAAAACATGATGAATTGCACTGACTTTTTTCAGTACAGACTTGACTGCAATGTGTTTAGTGCTGTAACTATTGAGGAAGCGGGCCCTCTATTGCCACATTTCTTCTAAGATCATGGGCGTCTCTGCTCGGGATGTGCGTGCCACTTGGGAAGGCAGCAAGCGCACACATGCGAGAGGGGATGGAAGGGAGACTGTAGAGTTTTCATCGTGCACTGGGCCTCTCCCAAGAGCCCTTTGTGTGAGGGCCTGGCAGCACTTCGGTACGCCCCTGAATGTGTTTTATACAGACTACTTAGCAACCTCTAATTTAAGACAGAAATTGCTAATTGGCATATCTAAGTGTTTATATTCCGGTAGTACACCCACTTTACTATTAACCCAACATGGATTACTGCTGTAATAAAAATTTGCCTTTCTCGTCTCAAAGCCATTATGTAAATTGGTTCAGTTATTTGCAGGGAAAGTGTGGCTTTTTGGTTGAGGTTGGTTGGTAGCGGTGAGGAAAATATCAGAGGTTAGTGAATCCTTGACCTCGTCATCCTCATAGGAAAGTGGATAAATAGTCTATTGACTCTGTTTTAGAAATGCAAAGCAGTAGTAATTGGTGTAGATTGCATATTCAACTAATCTAAATTGCTGCATTAAAGTGCTGACAGCTTGAAAGCTCATTTTAAGAAGTAATTGAAGAAGAATTGTTAGGCTGTCATGGCTGCTTCAGCCTGTACTAAATCACACGACCCCGGTGCTACCGGGAAGCAGAATTCTGAGCGCAGCTACACTTGGATGACTCACTTGGCAGCACTGGGATTTGATGGGGGGGTGAATCATAGGCATAGTGTACTATAAAACCATTCCTGCTTACACTCATAATTAGTATTGTTTCTTATTGTAATACTCCGTAATCTTATACAAACAGTGAAAACAATAGTTTGCTTTCAAAAAGGTGACCAATAAATGCTGCAAACCTTGTGACATGTATGACATTGCTTTCACTGTATCTTCATTGGCACTGAAAGAGGGCATCCACCTGACTAATTTTTGCATAATAAAAGAAAACATAACTATAAGCAAATTTCCAATAATTATTTTAGGATATTTGTAAAGGAAATTGCAAGGGAAAAGCATTGTCTGTCTGTCCTTAGCTATTTTGTTCCAGTTGGCCACAATACAGGAATAATGTAGAAATAAGCAGCTGTTCTGAAGCCAAGACTCCAAATCCCACATTGCCCTGCACGCTTCTGGTACATTTCCTACCAAGTAGGACAAATGGATCTTCCACCCAAATGGAAAGAAAATTTGGTGATAAGTAATTTTCAAATATCCCATAAAAACTGTCCCCCAACCCAATGCCGATGAGCCAAACAATGATGTCAGTGGTGTTGCCTAATAAGCAATTAGATTTTAACTGTCACCTACAAGTTAGAAAACAAAAACAAAGATCTGATTGGTTGCTATGGGCAAATGTTACTGTTGGCTTCCACACTGTAATAAATATGCTTCTGACCTGGCATTCAGGTGAAAACTAGGGGCCCAATTAGTAATGTTTGTATTTTGATCGTTTTCATGAACTGTATTTTTTAGAACTAAGACGTAAATTATAATAATTACTCTAAATCATGTAATTAAAAGCCACGAATACAAAACTTTGCCATCTAAAAGCTGGTGACATCATTTAGAAGTCAATGGGAGCTGTCCCACAATATTTAATTTGTGGTTTTAGAGGTTTATTCATTTTTAGAATTTGCAAGTGCACAAAAATTCTTATAAAAAAAAACGTTTTCGTATCCATATTCGGATTCTTTTCACGGTTTTCTCGTTTTTGTATTTTATTTTCGGATCTTTTAATAAAGATCATTGGTGGTTTGAATGGTGAAAATGAGTTTTTTTGCGGTTTCAGAATCTCCTAGAATCAGAATGTTGATAGATGGGCCTTAATGTATGTGAATGCGTGTCTCCCTGAATGTGTGTCTGGCCTGCATGGCCGTCTGCAACAGGGGTAGGAACTCAGTGTAGGACGGATCACACATTTTTCAACTGACACTGCTGTTTCACTCATCTGAACTGTGAGCTCTATCAGCCCATAGGCGCTGTGGGGTAAACTAGTTTTATGTGATAGATCCCATTTTTAGTCATTCATAAATGTAACTGCAATTGCAAATATCTGTCTGCCTTTTTATATTTTCTGTACAGTTGGTTCTGACTCCTGAATCAGTGCAGTAGAAGCTAGCTGATTAAAAGACCAGGCGGTAAACTGACCTAGTACATTGTTTCAAGAGTCAAAACCAGAGAAGAGAAAGGGACACATAAATACTGCCTTTAATGACAATTACAAGTTACTTTGAAAAGATTAAACATAGTTGGTGAATACCAGAAAAAGCTTAGAATTTGAGTTTTTTCATTATGCAAAAATACTTGTTTTTTCATTCATACTATTGAGTGCTATTCTGATACCTACTGGGAGCTGCTATCTTGCTCCCTTCCCATTGTTCTGCTGATTGGCTGCTTGGGGGGATATCACTCCAACTTGCAGCGCAGCAGTAAAATGTGACTGAAGTTTATCAGAGCACAGGTCACATGGCTGTAAGCACCCTGGGAAATAAAGAATATGGCTAGCCCCATGTGAAATCTCTAAATAGATATAAAACAAATCTGTTTGCGTTGTTAAGAAATGGATTCAAGGCAGGATTCTGCTGGAGAAATTCTATTAATGGATGCATTTTAAAAATACATATTTTCTCATGACAGTATTCCTTTAAGCTGTAGGTGGCTTCCTGACCCTGTTTCAGCTGCATTCTGTAAGCGCTTATAAAAAGGAACTCAGATTATCTCAGAGAGAGCTCTCTTAAATCCCAGATTTTGTTTCACTATGGCAATCAGCCCAAACCAAATTCTTCTTGCCTCCTAATAAAGTAAGGAACAAAATCCTCATCTCTTCGATATGAGATAGTGAGACAAGAGGCGTTATGACTATCGTGACTGGCTGTTCTGACATTAATCCATCTACAAAAAAAGCTAAGAGAGAAAGATACAGGGGAGAATTAGTACGGTCCTATGATCATAGCAATGCGGCTTTTAGAAAGCACTTTTGTCATTTAAGTAAATTGTAAGATAACAAATGTATAATATGTTAACATTATTCTTGGGCTAGCTCATTATTTTGCTCTTACTTTGTTTGCCCTAGCTTGTACAAATGAGTTACTGCCTGGTGTCTGGTTCAGCTATTGTTATGCTTTTATTATTTACTGATTATGGTCTTGCAATAATCTGCCTTCCACAACTACCCATAGTCCTCCTGTGGTCTTATTGTGTCTGTGCCATAAAGAAAAATAGTATTTTTTGAAATACTGTGCAAGTATTCTGGGTTCCTGCAGTAAGTTTACCCAGCTATACAAATTTATACCTGCCAACAATTAAAAATGAAAAATTGGGATATATTAAATCACATTTCAATTTGGCCTTGATCTGCCCTCACATAGCCCTGATATACAAGCCTTGATGCCTTTGGGATCTGTGACCCAGAACTGTCCTGCCCAAATTCAGATGACTGAGGTAATATAAATAACAGGTCATATAAAACATAAATTTGTTTTTTTCTGTTGGAGTATGAAGTTATATACATTTTGTGTTATGAAAAGGAAGATTACTGACTTATATAATAGAATTGCCAACTTTTTTTCATCATCTGATGCATTAAAACCACTTTGATTCATAAAACCACAGAAGCCCCGTGGTATTTGATATTAAGCAATTTTTTATACAGAGTAAAAAGGAATTTTTGTAAAGATTTGATAAATAATATTTACCTGAATTCTTCTAAAAATATATTATGTGTGGCCACCATATTATTAGGGGCATTTCCACACAATAAATACAAATATAAATGATACCCTTTATTTCTTCCACACAAAAAAAAAATGAAAAAAAAAAAAAACATTAAAAAGTTGGTTCAGGGGTTGCTTCCCCACCCCAAAGCATCTAACAAAATACTATGAATGATTATTGTAAATAATGCCTAGGTGGGAATATAGATATAAATATACTCATTCCTGATAGGTCACAAGTTTTAAATACCGGACATAAGCATCCATCTAGATCCGGTGCAGTTTATACCCTCAATATTGCTCCAATAATTCAATGCAAGCAAATTCAATGCCAGCTTGAAACTCTCTGCCTCTAATTTGGTAGGGCAGGATAAATATTATAAAAAACGCGTTTTTGCCACAATACCTGTATGTATTTTATAAATTGCCAATAGTTATTGCTGAAAAGGTGTGTTACTTGATCAAGATTGCTCGACTGTGGAATAACAAGTGTAGGGGATCAGAGAACCCTGTCCCCTGTTTCTCAGTCTGTGATCTCATCCAGCCTAGCTACAGCCTGGGGAGGGATCCGGTTGGCTGGCTGCCCCAGTGCACGTCTGGGAGAGGTGTGCCTAAGTTTTGGAGCCAAAAATCTAGGGGCGGGCCCAGCAGCGTATAAAGGGAGCCCCTGCTGTTGTTTGCCAGTACAGAGATAGAAACCCAGAGTGAGCAGTCAATACAAACTGTGTGTGTGTTCAGACTAGAAAGTATAAAAGTCTGCTGGACTGCCAGGGAGTATAAAGTCCTCTGTGGAACTCTGAGATTGTGTCCCCTGAGTGAACAGGTATTGCCTGGTTACCTGCTACGTGGGAGCAGCCACCCTTTTCAGTGGGGAAGGTACTCTGGGGCAGGTAGCGCTACCTGGGGGGAATTAAGAGCTCTTTGGGAAGGGACTGAACTGATTAAAGGGTTTGGGGTCTATCCGGATCAAAGTTGGGGCTGGGCAAAGTACAGAGACTGTGCCAGCCGTGGATAGCCCACACAAGTTCCTCAGGACAGGATTGTCAGTCCTCCCTAAACTGTTCTATTTTCTATTTCAAAGTTATATAAAGTTTGATTTTGCTGCAACCCGTGTGTGATTATTTCCTAGTGGAAATCCCCTAGAGGTGTGTTCCTCAGTGTCCACTAGGTGGAGGCACTGCGCTTTTCCCAGTTCCCAGTATCAAAATTACTCTGAGAACACATATCTCCTGTGAAATAAAGCCAATTTTAAGTGAATGTGCCAAGAAAGGGTTACACAAGGTACCTTGAGAAATTTACAGACCATACCAGTCTAGTCTTATCCCAATTTTTCATATTCTCTCAAAAATGAAATCCATAATCACTTCATGGTAAATATGAAAGCTTTTTTAATGGAACAGTAACACCAAAAAGTGTTTTGAAGTAATTAAAATATAATGCACTTTTACACTGCACTAGTTTAGTTACATGCTTGCTTTAGAAAGACTACTATAGTTTATATAAATCAGCTGCTGTGTAGCCATTCAAGCTGGAAAAATGGAGAAAAGGCACAGGTTATTTAACAGATAAACAATAAGCTCTATAGCATACAATGATGTTTTACAGATTTTATCTGTTACCCTACTTTGTAACCTGTGCCATTTAGCCCTATTTCAAATTGAAAAGCTACCCTCTTGGCTACACAGCAGTTTTTTTTATACAAACTATAGTACTGTTTCTAAGGAAGAAACACATCTTTAACCATGTGCAGGGTAACCGTACATATTATTTTAGTTACTATGATACACTTACACTTTCATTTTTTAATGTTACTGTTCCTTTAATGCTCATTCATCACAGTTTGCCAACACCAAACACTGACCTGTTAATTCATACTATTCCATGTATGCAACATATATTTTCTAAAAACATAATGCACTTTTTAACATTATACCATTTGAAGTCAAGCTTGATGCCTTTTTCAGATGAAAAGACCTGATCCAACCACTCGTGCAATGTAATGTCACTGTCTGTTTCTGGGGGGTGCGCCATGATTGGTTCATTGTCTCCTCGAAGCAGAACATCAGCCTCTATCATGTGAGCATCACCTGTGCAGGTAAAAATGAAAAAGAGTAATATAGTTTTGGATCAATACTTTTTAGAACATGCAGCAAGTACAAAAGTAATTTTCAGCTACTGAACCTTTAAGCTTTACCAAGATACTATTACTGTTTTACTTCTTTAATGCTGCAAGTTTTGAGCAAAACTGCATACTTTAGTGAGTGCTGTCCAACTGGCAGCATGCGGCCCCCCACCTGTCTGGCTGCTGTGACTGCTTACCTTTGTGTAAGGTTTAAATGGTATCAGTACTGAGATTAACTGCCCCCCTGCATGGTTCACACCTCAAATTCAGGCTGTATTGTTTAAACATATAATCCCCAATACTGTTCACACCTTTTAATCCCTGAATTTTTCACCCCCCCCACATTGTTCACACCTCAGACTGTATGAGCAGTGCCAGCATTGTGTCACTGTATGCTGCCTGTGTGTGCCATACTCTGCCAGCCCTATGCTGCCTGTGTGTGCCTTACTCTGCCAGCCCTATGCTGCCTGTGTGTGCCATACTCTGCCTGCCCTATGCTGCCTGTGTGTGCCATACTCTGCCTGCCCTATGCTGCCTGTGTGTGCCTTACTCTGCCAGCCCTATGCTGCATGTGTGTGCCATACTCTGCCAGTCCTATGCTGCCTGTGTGTGCCTTACTCTGCTTGCCCTATGCTGCCTGTGTGTGGCATACTTTGCCTGACCTATGCTGCTTATGTGTGCCATACTCTGCCTGCCCTATGCTGCCTGTGTGTGCCATACTCTGCCTGCCCTATGCTGCCTGTGTGTGCCTTACTCTGCCAGCCCTATGCTGCATGTGTGTGCCATACTCTGCCTGCCCTATGCTGCCTGTGTGTGCTATACTCTGCCTGCCATATGCTGCCTGTGTGTGCCTTACTCTGCCAGCCCTATGCTGCATGTGTGTGCCATACTCTGCCAGCCCTATCCTGCCTGTGTGTGCCATACTCTGCCAGCCCTATCCTGCCTGTGTGTGCCATACTCTGCCTGCCCTATGCTGCCTGTGTGTGCTATACTCTGCCTGCCATATGCTGCCTGTGTGTGCCATACTCTGCCATCCCTATCCTTCCTGTGTGTGCCATACTCTGCCTGCCCCTACAGTGAGCACCAACCATTTGGATCCCATGCTTGTCAGCGCACACACATTTAGGGAGGGGAAGGCAGTGGACCTACTTTTCTCTGTTGTAGTATGTAGGCAAGAAGAGAAACCAACCAGTATGCCATTAGCTAAACCTACCTAATCATTTTTGAAAAAACGTAGGGACACAGTTCGTTTATACCTGACTGGCAGCATAAGTCATTAAGTTCTGGTGCATTTAATTGCACTTCTGAAAATAGGCTGAGTGTGTACAGTAATCTCTCTGATAACATTAGAAAACAAGACTATTTACAAATATACTAAAAAATAAAAAGCTTGGTGGATTTTGCCTATACACTTACTCTGTATAGCCTCATTTAGTTTGCTCTTGCTGTTAACTGCATGACACCAAATGACCTCTGCTCCATCTCTGTTTTTTATTAGGTCTTTCTTCAGTAAATAATCCAAAATGTTTTCATCGCAGGACCCTTGAAGAGTAATTAAACAGGTTATATGACTGTAGGAAAAGTACAGTTTTATGAGTTGCATTGTCAGATTTCTTTTTATACTATTAAGCCGGCCATACATGCACCGATATTATTTGGTGTGTGTATGGTGGATTTACGAGTCTCGTCGATGGGGTGGGACAGAACAAAAGCAAGCGTTTAGGGATGACTCATCAGATAGGGGTAGAATTCCTTCTGTATCTACCTCCATAACTGACGATTCAGCCCTGAACATAAATTGAGGGTACAAGCGATCTTTCCTATGACTGATGGTTGCAGGAAAGATCGTAATTGTAACGTGTATAGCCACCTTAAATTGAAAGGTTGCTCTCAGGGCATCAAGGAATGAACGACCACAGAAACAGCAGGGGTATGCTGGCTAGCCCAGATAATGAAGCAACGTGCATGATTCCATTTGATAAGTAAATCTTATATACATGGAACTTGTCCAAGGTAGAATACCTATGAGCCGACCCTGAACATGTCTAAAGCCCTATACTGGCAGGATGCATTGTAGAGACACTGGTGTGGCATTTTTTGCTCCACTTCTGCCCACTGTGCAAACAAAGCCCTACTCCAGACAAGCTTAAAGGGATTCTGTCATTATTTTTATGGCGTACTTTTTATTTCTAAATTACACTATTTACATAGCAAATAATTCACTCCCATTTGAAATTGTATTCTTGAACCAAAAAATGTATTTTTTTAGTTGTAATATTGGTGTGTAGGCGCCATCTCAGTGCCTTGAGCTTTCAGAAGGAGCCAGCGCTACACATTAGAACTGCTTTCAGGTAACCTATTGTTTCCCCTAACCCAGTGCTGTCCAACTTCTACGGTGCCGAGGGCCGGAATTTCTCTAGCATACATGGTGGAGGGCCGCTAATGGAAGCCAGTTTTGACCACTCCCCTTTTTGAAACCACACCCACTTCAAACCACACCTATTTTATCACAATGGTGGTAGCACAGCAAAATCCCAAATGCTTGGTCCTTACTGTGGGGATATCAACCATCATTCATATGTGAAAGAATTATGTCATATTAAGATATACCCTTAAATTCCATATGCCTCCTCCTCCCCTGTGGATAGCAGAGCAACCCCCAGTACATAATTACACACCTTAGGAACCATTTATTGGCTATTTACAACTGCTAACAAACTCCCACAACAAACCCCTGCCAGGTTCACCTCCCACAAGCAGCATAGGGCAAGCAGAGTATGGCACACACAGGCAGCACTCTGCCTGTCCTATGCTGCCTGTGTGTGCCATACTCTGCCTGTCCTACCCTGCCTGTGTGTGCCATACTCTGCCTTCCCTATGCTGCCTGTGTGTGCCATACTCTGCCTTCCCTATGCTGCCTCTGTGTGCCATACTCTGCCTGCCCTACCCTGCCTGTGTGTGCCATACTCTGCCTGCCCTACCCTTCCTGTGTGTGCCATACCCTCCCTGACCTATGCTGCCTGTGTGTGCCATACTCTACCTGCCCTATGCTGGCTGTATGTGCCATACTCTGCCTACAGTACCTATGTCTGAGGTGTGAAGAAGTGAACAATGGGAGTGATTACAGTCTGAGCCTGAGGTGTGAACACTGCAGGGGGGAACAATGCAGGTATTAAAAGGTGTGAAAAACACAGGGGATTACATTTTTAAACAATACAGAGGGATTACAGCCTGAATCTGAGGTGAGAACCATGCAGGGGGGCAGTTAATCTCAGTACTGATACCATTTAATGCTTACTCAAAGGTAAGCCATCAAAGCAGCCAGACAGGTGGGGGGCCACACAGAGGGGGGTCGCGGGCCGCCAGTTGGACAGCACTGTCCTAACCCATGAAACTGGAGGAGTCCCAAACAGGACTTGGATTTCTTACTATTGAGTGCTGTTCTAATATCTACTGGGAGCTGCTATCTTGCTCCCTTCCCATTGTGCTGCTAATTGGCTGCTGGGGGGGGGGGGTGTTTTATCACTCCAACTTGCAGCTCAGCAGGAAAGTGTGACTGAAGTTTATCAGAGCATGAGACACATGGCTGTGGCACCCTGGCAAATAAAGAACATGCTTAGCCCCAAAGGACATTTCAAAATTAAAATCTGTTTGCGCTTTTAAAAAACTAATTTCAATTTAGCTTAAGACTTGTGGGCATGGTGAGAATCAGTAGTTCATTACAAAGGTGCACTGTTTGTGAAGAAAAGTATTACATTACCCGAGTTCTGCCCCCCCATTATATGCATAGGCCCTGCATTTGGTGATGGTTTAACATGCCCTCAGACACAGCACCCATTGAATGCTGAGACACTAAAGCTTTTTTTTGATTAAAGGTGGCCACACACGTGGCAATTTTCAATCTTTTGTGCGACCACTGGTCGCATGAAAGATCGTTCCAATCCACCACTAACGTTCAGGGCTGAAACGTCAGATATGGAGGTAGTAACAATATGATTTCTACCTCCTTCTGCCAATTTAGCCCTGAAGGCAGATTTTGCTCAGACGCCTTTTATCTTTTAACCCGCCTGATCGGCGAGTCGACCAATATCAGCAGCCTCCTGCGATATCGGTCACCTCGCCAACTTGCCATACACGCACCGAATATATGAAAGATCGTTCCAATATCTTTTAACCCGCCTGATCGGCGAGTCGACCAATATCAGCAGCCTCCTGCGATATCGGTATGGCAAGTTGGCGAGGTGACCGATATCGCAGGAGGCTGCTGATATTGGTCGACTCGCTGATCAGGTGGGTTAAAAAATAGAAGGCGTCTGAGCAAAATCTGCCTTCAGGGCTGAATTGGCAGAAGGAGGTAGAAATCATATTGTTACTACCTCCATATCTGACATTTCAGCCCTGAACGTTAGTGGTGGATTGGAATGATCTTTCATGCGACCAGTGGTAGTACAAAAGATTGAAAATCGCCACGTGTGTGGCCAGCTTTAATCAAAAAAAAAGCTTTAGTGTCTCTGCATTCAATGATACGATATTATCGGGGTGTGTATGGCCAGCTTTAGGCTTAAATTGATGCAACTGGCTAAAAGATAAAGGGATGTCTCTTCACATTGCAAAAACTGTTTATAGATGCCACAGAACAGACCACATATACAACCAACATGTTGCTCCTGGCAATATTACATTAAAGGAACAGTTCAGTGTAAAAATAAACTGGGAAAACAGATAGGCTGTGCAAAAAATAAAAATTGTTTCTAATATAGTTATCAAAAAATGTAATCTATAAAGGCTGGACTCAATGAAATGTCTAATATAATAGCCAGAAAACCATTTCCTCTTTTGTAGCTTTAAACCTTAGTCAATCAGCAACTTTGTAAGGGGGCCACATGGATTAGTTTGCTTTTGATCCTCATCTGAGTACTCCGGTTTAAAAGCAAACTAACTGAATAGTTATGTCCCATGTGCCCCCCCTTCTAATCAGGATAGAGAGCTGCAAACAGGCCTGACTGGCAATCAGTGGATTCTGGTAAATGCCAGAGGGGCTGCTGTAAGATGCCATAGACAGTCACTATTTATTGGGCTGGTGTGGGCCTCTGTGTACCTGAAATGCCAGGGCCTATTTTGACAGTCAGTTGCAAAATGATCAGTATTTATTCCATGTTTTGTTGCCAGATCGGTTTCCAGCTCACTTGGCAGGCACCAAAAGCTCAGAATTTCCCCTGATTAAAAACAAAAAAAAACTAGGCTTGGGGACATGTTGCTCACCAACCCCTTGGATGTTGCTCTCAGTGCCCCCAAACCAGGGAGTTATTTTTGAATTCCTGACTTGGGGGCAAGTTTTAGTTGCATAAAACCCTGTGTAACTGGCAAATCAGAGGCTCCTGCAGGCCAGCAGGCCACATTGGGCTACCAAATAACCAATCCCAGCCCTTATTTGGCACCCCCAAAGAACATTTTCATGCTTGTGAAGCTCCCAACACTTTTTACATGTGAGTTTGGTTCATGAGTATATAAGGTTGGGGGATCCCTAGATTATAAAATAAGGTACAGTTCAACCAATGCAGCAATGCCGCACCACAACCAGGGAACAGGCCCACAGCTTTAAACAATACAAATAAAATGGCTGTAGCTTACTTATCTTTTCTTTCGCAGTCGCGCGCTCATCTTTTTCTTCCACTATTCCACAAGGGTCATTTATTAATGAAGTGCTAAATTGCAGTTGGTCCATTTTGCTCTTCTGTCCTTTTCTTTATATTATATGTATTTCTTTTTTTTTTTTATCAATATTCCTCCCTTCTTTGCAACCTTCTCTTTTTTTCTGCTGTAGTTTCTAACTCACATTATCTGTTATCTATATGTTTCCTGCCCATTTTGATTCCAGTACAAAAAAAGCTGTGCACAGAATGCTATTTACATTAAACCGGGTTAAGTATATCTTATCTACTAGAACTGAGAGCTCCTCTCACACAGGGCTGTGTATTAGGACGGGACGGCGAGTGCAGAGGGTCAAAGTTAATGCTCCGCAAACCATCCAATCGCACACACAGCCTGTGAGAAAGGAGCCCTCCTACTGGGAGAGAAGGTATACTTAAGCAGCTTAGCAGGGAGAGAGAGCAATTAGAATTAGTTAGCCTCTGTGCTGGTAACAGCCCCCGCCTCCCTGCCTGTTCCAACGTCTGTGGGTGGAGGGGAGGGGGAGTAAAAGCTCCCTGTTTCTTCAATGGTGCAGGTCTGATTGGGCGCAAACTGCCTAGGACTGGCCCCGAAAGGAAATAACGAAGTATTCTGGTATTAGACTGCCTTTGTGAAACACAAGGAATCAGTGTGCCATAAATGAGGGGAATCTTAGGAGAGGGAGTACAGCACAACCTGCACCTTCACTCAGTTTGAATGGGGGTAGGGGTCATTTGTCTTTTTCCAATGGAGCTACAAAACTTTTGGGTATTGACCTGCTCCCGAATGCTCTCACACCAAAACAGCTCATGAGTGCTAGGTACAGCTTAGCTGCTATGGTTTACAGCTGCTGAGTCAGGTGTGCGACTCCCCTAATGACTCCCCTAATGCATTTCTCCTCCACACTTTCTGCATTGCTGCTGCATGTTGTTAGGCTTAACATAACTCCCCTCCATGGCTGTGCCTGTGGAACCTACACAATCCAGCTGCAACACAACCACTACTGCTAAGCCCAGCTATGAGCAGAAAATGTGGGAAAACTGTATTTTAATTCAGCTCATGCCCATGTCAAAGCTTGCCTCCTAACCAGAAATTCAAAAATAAGCACATGCTTTGAGGCCACTGGGAGCAACATGTTGCTCAAGAGCCACTGGTTGGGGATCACTGTAGGTATTCTCCTATACTAAGAACAATTCAAAGTACTAAGGGGCCCTGCCAAAATGGTTCCAATTGGGCCCCGCAGTTGGTAAGACAGGCCCTCCTGTTATGCTTCCAATTGGTTGCTAATGGATGTGAGCAGTACTATCACTCCTGTAGTGGGAGCGTGAAGCGTAAAGTACATTGGTATAAAGGTTCAGGGCTGCGATTTCATTACTATATGTAAAAAAAAAAAAAAAGTTCTGTAGCATTATGTTTATCCCCAACGTTATACATTTTTGCATGTTATTTATTTATGTGGGAACAAATGTAAACCTTTTTTTTATGAGACACAGCAGCAAGGGAATTTCTGGCCCTCTGTGCTAACATTTTATTTAACTGGCTGCCTAGAAAAAGGGAAAATTCAATTTCTTTTCCTGGCTATCAATGACAGCATTCACTTGTGGGTTATTCCACCAATGAGTGAATGCTGACATGGATAGCCAGGGAAAATTCAATACCAACTTACCAGAATTTTTTTTTCTTGGCAATCCATGGCTCATAGGCGGAATAACCCATGAGTCAATGCTGACACGGATGACCAGGAAAATATGCTAGGGGCTTATACACAGGCATTTTGCACGAAACACAATTCATACGAGTGGCAGCAAGGTTTGTAGCACTGTAAAAACCACAAAAGAAGAAACATCTTCAACTCTCTATTCTCTCTGATATATGTATATTAGCAACAGCCTCCACTATATAAAAAGGTATGTGCAACAGTTGCTTTGGATTTATTGAAGATGAACAAGACTGGAGTAGTACACAAGGGTGTCACAATTTTTGTCTATGCAGTTTCCAACACAAAGGAACAGAACAGTAGGAAAGAAAGCCTTTATTAGGCTTGTGTTGAACAAGGAGTTTATTGCTCATTTAGGAAATGGCCGGATATGTTTAATAATAAACATTAATGTATTGTAGAAATTCTGCAAAAGGAAACACAAAGGAAATGAACACGGACAAAAACACAACATCAAACTTTTAATGTATACAAAGTCCTTTATTGTACATAGGATTGTATTTTACATACTTGCCTCCCTTAAAACTGAGAGGTGAATCAAACAGACAATAATAAAATCAGTCACAAAGATCATGAAATGTGCATTTTTATAGGTACTGAAATGTTCCATTCATAAATAAATTATTAGTTTACATAATATTTTACCAGGAATTTTAGCCTGACGATCTCCATTTATTGCCCCAGTATCCCTGGACAACCCAGGGTTAGGAGGGGTGTAGTTCAGCAATAGGAAAGGCATGGGTTGAAGATCCCTGAAAACAGAATTTGCAACAAGCAGTGCAGTTAGCATTTCAGTTACAGCAACTTATATATGCATCTGAGAATTTACTCCAACAATCATCAGCAACCGAGGAGTGGAACACAGACCACTCTCTACCCAAATAGAAAGACACAGCTGATGGCCCAGAATACAAAAGAACAAAATCTGGAACTATGAAACACTTATGGACTGCAATTCATCTTTGCTACACTGGACACTTATAATGATTATTATCATTAATAAAGCAAGGAATATTGAAGACTCATGATTAAGGGCTCTGGCACATGGGGAGATTAGTCAATTGCGACAAATCTCCCTGTTCGCGGGCGACTAATCTCCCCGAAATGCCACCCCAATGGCGAAAATGTAAATCGCCGGTGGGATGGCATACGCGGAGGCGCGATTTTCCTGAAATTGCGGAAGTTGCCTCTCAAGGAAACTTCCGCTATTTCAGGGAAATCGCGCCTCCGCGTATGCCATCCCACCGGCGATTTACATTTTCGCCATTGGGGTGGCATTTCGGGGAGATTAGTCACCCACAAACAGGGAGATTTGTCGCGGGCGACTAATCTCCCCATGTGCCAGATCCCTTAAGGAGAAGGAAAGGTTCAATCACTGAAGGTGCCAAATGTCAGATAAATGATTACAATCACTGGGGGGTGCCTGATACCCTGGGCCGGTGCTCCTAATAGGCCTGTGACACACAAGGAGATTAGTTGCCTGCGACAAATCTCCCTTGCCATCCCAACGGCGAGAATGTAAATCGCCGGTGGGATGGCATACTCAGCGCCGCGATTTCCCCAAAATCGCGGAAGTTTTCTCTCAAGGCAACTTCCGCGATTTTGGGGAAATCGCGGCGCCACGTATGCCATCCCACCGGCGATTTACATTCTCGCTGGTGGGATGGCATTTCGGGGAGATTAGTCGCAGGCGACTAATCTCCCCGCGTCCCAGAGCCCTTAGCAGAAATTTGCACTGTGCAAGCGAGTGACCCTCTTCTTCCACACTAGCACTGTGTTTGCAGACAGACAGAGGGAAATTTGGCGTGGGCCAACATGTGCAGTAAAGTGAAAAATCCAGCTTTTTATGTAAAGTTTTGCTTTCCGCTCTACTGCACATGCACACCTGGCGCAAAGAAAAAAGGAAGAGGGTCGCTTGCACAGAATTACCGGCCCGGGGTATCAGGTAAGTAATTACAATCACTGGGGGGGGTGGGGGGGTGACTAAAATTTGGCATTGAAGCTTTTCTTTTCCTTTAAATGGAATTCTTTTACATAACTGAAAAGTCACGTCCTCCTGAAACACAATGATTAGTAAAACTGAGAAGTGAAGGCTCATGTCAAGGTCTTCATTTCATTATAAAGTCTATGTTTAAATAAAAATATATGAAAACTATAAAATGTTGCAAACAGCCAATATTGACAAGAGAAAATGATGTGCTGTTTAGTCACCTTAGCGAACAAAGTCTTTTGTTTTTATCGTATTGCAGAGATTTGTTTGAATCACTGTGTTCCCTATGCGCAAGTGCAGTTATCTGTCAGCACAAGTCACTTAGTGGAATGAAAGGCAGCCAGGCCAATAGCAAGGCGACTACAGCAGCACTAGCACCTGGGAAATCACTGCCTTGATTCACCCTAAACCCAATATTGGCTTGTGCAAACAAATGACGCATGCTGTACTGGGAGAAAAACAGCATGAGTAGGTTCACTGTACCAGCAAAAAAATAAAAATAAAGCACAAGTCAAGGCCCCCTGCAATTTTGCAGCCTTTAGTGTTGCATTCGGGGCCTCTGTAAATGGCTAGTCTATTTTTTTTTTATTTACATTTTTGACTAGAAGCATTCTTTCTGAAGTATTTCTTATGGAATGTATTCCAGGTGGTCATGCTAAACCTTAAAAACATCAGACCAATCATTTTGTTGGTTAAATAGATGGAAAACTTATAACAGCTCATACACTGGCAAGGCCAAATGCTATTGTTTCATTAGTTCTGGCCAAGATGTGAAAAAGAAGCTGTGGCTCTTTTTAGGGCTCTGGTACACGGGGAGATTAGTCGCCTGCGGCAAAACTCCCTGCTCGCGGGCGACTAATCTCCCCGAGTTGCCTTCCCCCTGCCATCCCACCGGCGAACATGTAAGTCGCCGGCGGGATGGCAGACGCGGCGGCGCGATTTCGCGCAAATCGCCGAAAAAGACTCGCGATCCTAAATGACTTCTATGTTATTTACATATGATCTATAGCAGTGATCCCCAACCAGTGGCTCGTGAGCAATGTGTTGCTCATCAATCCTTTGGATGTTGCTCCCAGGGACCTTAATGGAGGTGCTTATTTTTTTAATTCTGGGCTTGGTGTCAAGTTTTGGTTGCATAAAAACCAGCTGTACTGCCAAACAGAGGCTTCTATAGGCTGCCAACATAGGGGCTACCAAATAGCCAATCACAGCCCTTATTTGGCACCCCCAGGAACTTTTTAAATGCTTGTGTTGCTGCCCAACTCTTTTTACATTTAAACGTGGATCACAGGTCAAGAAAGTTTGGGGGATCCCTGATCTATAGTCATCTGGAAAGGAATTTTATAACCAGCTATCAGTTATCTGATTGGCCAGCACTAATCCTCTTCTGTGCTGGAGAAGAAAACAGTGTGAGTATGGGTTAAACAGAGTTCTGGGGATGAAATGTCAGTTAAATAGAGATGACAGTTCTTAATGACATACAAATGAGCCTGGCACTCAGAGATTAATAGATTAGAGTACATCTGCAGTTGTCCTATGATTTGATCAAGGCCGATTTAATTGCAGATGATTAGGAAGCTCTTGCATAAAATACAGTTCAGAATTTCTCATATACATACTGATACACAACTGAACCAATAGGCAAGTGCAGATCAGAATATTTAGAGTAGAGCATGGCACTGTGCATCAACCAGTCAGTGGGCACCTTGTGTGGGGGTTGGCTGGGGTGAGGGTACCATAACTCAAGGAAGCATAAGGAAAAGTAAAAAAAGTGTAAAATTAGAAACTGTTATTGCAGATGTAATTGGATGCTTATTAATGTACTTTATTTCATGCAGAAAATAGCAGAAACAAGACAAATATAAAAAAGATGGATACAGATATAGTATCTATTAGTCCAGAATGCTTTGGGGCCTGCGGTTTTCTGGTTCAGGGGAACTTGGTTTACCATACCTTAGGTCTGCTAGAAATAATTAAAATAATGAAGAAATAAACCAAACAGAATTGTTTTGCCACCAATATGGATTCATGCAGCTTAGTTACTATCAAGTAAGAATCATTTAACCATTAAATAAACCCAATAGGGCTGTTCTGCCCCCAATAAGGGGTAATTATATCTTAGTTGGGATCAAGTACAGGTACTGTTTAATTATTACAGAGAAAAGGGAATCATTTAACCATTAAATAAACCCAATAGGGCTGTTCTGCCCCCAATAAGGGGTAATTATATCTTAGTTGGGATCAAGTACAGGTACTGTTTAATTATTACAGAGAAAAAGGAAATCATTTAAAAAAAATAATAATTATTTCTATAAAATGGAGTCTACAGGAGATCACCTTCCCATAATTCTAAACTTTCTGGTTAAAGGTCTCCTGGAAAAGGGATCCTATACCTTCCCCATTATGTTCCCAAGAGAAGTGTGACCAACCTTAGGCTAATGTCAGACCAGGCATATGGCGTATATTTTCGGCAAGCTGAAAACGCTTGCCAATAATATGCGCCACACGCTCCTACCTGTGCCTGCACGGCAGTGAATGGAATACTCTCGGGTGCGGGCACACATTGCATAAAAATATTACGTTTTTATGCTGATATTGGCTACATGTGGCTGCACCCGAGTGTATTCCATTCATTCGGGTGCAGGCACGGGTAGGAGGCGTATGGCGGTACTTTTAGCGATTTTCAGCTTGCTGAATATATACTCCATACGCTGTGTGTGGCATCAGCCAAATAGGCAGCACCCAGGCACTGGGTTACATATTATAAATCATATATATTATATATAATTACAATAATGTATTTTATGGGGTTCTGAGTAAGAGGCAAAACTGATTTACAAAAGTGTAAATCTATAGACTGTCACAAATGATTGGATCCTTACCAAATCCAAAGTTATATTTGCATATTCAAATGAGAAAAACACATTGCATTATCTACAAATAAAAATTAGCCTTTACTTTCTCAAGGAAGCCCCGTGCCCCAGCCTGGACCAAAAGGTTAGAACACTATAAAGTGGCACTCTAGGGATTTTAGGTTGCCTTGTTATTTAAAGGTTTGCTGACCAATAGGACGCGAGCAAATCCCAAACAGAATAATACCTCTCATGAAACTTTAATATATATCCAGGGAGAATGAGCATGCAGTAAAAAGTGCATGTTTAGTTATTTATATTTATAAATATATTATTATAAATACACCCACACTTCCTTCTGTTGGATCCAGTCTACTAGATGGTTCTGCTACATCCAGCAGCCGCCCCCATCATCCCGGCCCATCGTTCCACAATTACAGCCAAGCTGTTACCTTATAGTAGAGCTGGGCGGTATGACCAAAAATTTATATCACGGTATTTTTCAAAATTATATCGGTGTCACGGTATTTGACGGTATTTTTTTTTTCCATGCATGATTAGGTGTTAACCCCATTTCCTAATAAATTAGAGAATAATTACTGCAGTATTGAAAATCAGAGTCAGGCAAGCGAAGGATCGGCAACAGAAAGTCGTAAGGTAAATCAGGCAGGCTTAGTCTCCCAGGCAAGGCCGCAGACAACATAGCACAGGAGGAGGCGTTTAATAGCTTTAAATACCCCCCATGCATGCGCAGAACCGGCGCCGTCAGTGCATCACGGACGTGCACGCTTTGACGTGTGTGCGCTTTTACACACGCGCACCTAGACGTGCGTGCGCAACGTCCCGCGGACAATGGG
The DNA here is from genome assembly GCF_000004195.4 of Xenopus tropicalis. Classification (NCBI taxonomy): domain Eukaryota; kingdom Metazoa; phylum Chordata; class Amphibia; order Anura; family Pipidae; genus Xenopus; species Xenopus tropicalis. The sequence goes on from NC_030677.2 coordinate 182,242,278, forward strand.
ACGCGCGCGCACGCAAGGAGGCGCGCGAGATCGGGCGGCACGGTTGAGTACCCTGACACCCCGGTATTGTGGTATCTGAAAAATGAATATAGTTTAAAAAAAAAACAAAACACCGGTATTTGGTATTAAACGGTATATCGCCCAGCCCTACCTTATAGTCACCTTAATATCGGGAAACTGACAGCGGTGATATTTTGCCTTAAAACTATCAAAATGAGAAACTGAGCTGTCAGAAGTAATGTCACAGTTTATTCTAATACAAAAATATATAGATATGTGCATTTATAATTATTGCTTAAACAATAATATAAAGTAACAATGTTGCCTATTCTATACAGTAGTGCTGTACCTAAATAGATATCTCTTGCATATAAACTTATTTAAAATGAACCCTTTGGCTCCGCAGAGGCAGACACTTGTCTCTGGTATTGAAGGGATTATAAATCACAAAGCATGATATATATATTTATATACACACTTAAAATTCAAGATTAACATAAAATATTACAGCACAAATTTACATGGACTGCAAACTGACAAGAGCCAGGGACAAAGTGGATCACATATGGTACGACGGACTGGATGTCACAGAGTAAACTCACTCTAATCAAGTCCTGTGACCACCCCACCAGATACTTCCACACAACCGTTGTCATATTCACCAACTTGCTGAACTACAGCACTACGCATCATCATTATGGCTGTTGTAGTTCAGTAAGAATCAAAGAACCACCTTGCCTGAATGAGATTCCTTTACACTAAAGTGCTTAAGGGGAAAACAGACTGTTCCTGTATATTAATTATTTATCAGTTAACAGTGTGGCACTAGTGATCTTTTCATTAATAGTAAGCAAGCCTTAGCGACAAAGGTGACTTCTGCTGGCTAGCTGGAAATGTATCCATTTCTATGTTCTTTTTTCCAGATTTTCTATGGTCTTTATAATGTTTCGCTGCTGATTTTTGTTTGATATACAATGATAAGAGAATTAGTGCAATCAAATCTGACAGTTGTATCCCCAACAACTCATCAGATGGAAAAGACAATAATGCAGGACAGTTTGCCAGAAATCAGCTTAATATTTCAATGCCCTAAGTACCCCATAGGGCTTCCCTATCTTAAGTTTGGGTAGATTTATCAAAATGTGAAACTAGAGCCCACTACAGAAAAACTCCCCCACTTTCTATTCATTGCTATGGGATTTTTAGAAACATATTAATCAATGGGTGAAAGTAAGAATTCAAGCTTTGATAAACACGCTTCTAAATATCCCATAGGAATTCATAGTGTGGGTGAGCTTTAATTTTTACAATTTGATAAATATTCCCCTTAGTGTCCAAGTAAAGAGGCTGGAAAGCAGTTTAGAGTTTAGAAGAAGCTTCAATGTGAGAAAAACGGTTACTGAAACTTGAAGTGATTAGCATTTTACAGACAGCTGCAGGTAGAACCCTGAAAGCAAACGTTTAATTGGTTGTCATAGGTCACTGCCCAGGTGCAAATAATGAGCCCCAGCACCATGAAGCCATAGAAAACATGCCTTGTGTTTGCCTCACTCAACCAACATTGTATTTAACACACACACACAGAATATTAGTACAGTACTATAAGAATGAGCAGGTAGCACATATTGCTCCCTTAAACAATCAATAGCCACCTTGGGCCCTCGAGCACACTAATTGTGTGCCCTTTTCATCTACTGGGCACACAGTTCATTGGCTCTCCCGCTGTTCCTGCATGATCCTAGTATAATGACTACAGCTGGCACACAGAAAGTATGATCATGTCATTTCACAAACAAATGGACAATTAAGAACCCAGACTCAGCCTTTCAGTCCTGGCCTTAACCTATTTGTATTACCGAAATCCTCTTGGCGAATGAGTTCCACCTCACAGCACAATTACTGCAGGCAACTAACTGGACAAACAATATAAAAGCACTTTTTAGCTGATTAACAGTGAGAAAGAAAACCCTGCTACATATAGGACATTTTAGCAAACAGTACTTTGGCTGAGAGCCTTGCATTTTCAGGTATAAATATACAGCAACACAACATGTCTAACTGCTGCACACAAGTGAAGAATACAACATGGGACCAAATAATAAAGTCCTCTCTATCCTCTCACATCTGGTTTATCAAAATAGCCCTCTAATGTCTAGCAGAACACAAGTCATGCTAGGAACACAGCAATGCACAGTTTAACTTTGCCAGGCCTTGGTCAGTCTGAGCTTTGCAATAATTTCATTATGTTTGTACACTACTGCCCCCTAAAGGGCTCTCTGCAAAAACTGAATGTCTGTATACTTAATGGGCACCTAGCATTAAAAAAAATAATAGAGCCCATATTATTGGTATAAGTGGAAAACAATATGCCCCTCTCCGGCACTAAGCAACGTGCAACAGGTGAGAGCTCCTGGGGTAGGTGGCCATATTGAGTGCCACAACTTGCTCATTGTGTTACATAATCTTGGAAAGCGCAGCCATCGCTACATTGTCACACACATAATGAGTGAGCCAGGGAACCCACTCATCATGCCCAAACACATCAGCAAACATAGCCACCAGTATCGAGGCAAAGAGCTAGCAAAGCAAAATGTTTGTGGAAAATATTCCCCCAGCTGAAGTGTAGGGTCTATAAGCCTGCACCTCCAGTGGGTGAAAAAAGTTTTCAGTGATATGTGCCCTTTAAATTGGATTGTATATTACTCTGATTATGCTTTTTGCAAAGTATGTATTATCCCCTACCATATCACCCCAGGCAATGAATCTACAGGCAGAATGTTTGGTACCAGGCATCCTCTTGCTATAGCTACTTTATAACAGCATTTATGGAAAGAAGCCAATCTACATATTATAGTTTTTAAAGAAAAACAGGCTCTGATTTGTAACTTATAGCATACACACATGTCCGTTTAACTTCATAAACCCCATAACATCAGAGCAGGCCTGTCCCTAAACCAGGGCAAGTATAGGCATTAAGGTTCCATGCATGTTTGCTACATATGACCATTTGCTATATTAATCCTTAAGATGTGTTAATGTAGAAAAAAAAGTAAAAAATGTATGAATTGGCTCATTAGATACATGGATCGGTTTT